>NC_057799.1:73966269-74072227 GCF_018294505.1 Triticum aestivum | reverse complement strand
GGAGCAGGATCAAGGAGGAAGAAGGGGACCCGTGCGTGGGCTTGTCCTTCAAGGAAAAGGAGGAGGGGGTTGCGTGAGGCGTCCGCAAGGGGGAGCGTGGGCGGGGGTGTAGGAGGCGGTGGGGACCGAAGCCTGGGGACGACGGGTGCGAGGAAGCGGGGGCCAGGGGGGAACAGGTGTGATCGGGGCGCGCGCGCGATCCACACGTGATTCGCGCGGGCTTGGGTTGGTCGGTTTCACGCGCGCGGGGCTGCTTTCCGTTTCTGGCTGTTTGGTCGCGCGCGCGGGCGGCTCCTTCCTTTTCTGGGAGAGCGCTCGGGGCTGCGATTTGGCGCCCGTGCGCCCGCGAGCCACGTCCCTTGTTTTCTCGAATATAACTTTGCTTATTTGTTGAAGTAGGAGAGATACATAGGCATATACGCACATATGTGATTTCACTGATCATGTCAAGTTAGCGTGGGATTTGAACTGTTCGGACCTTGTACAAATGTGAAGAATCTCACCAAATAGCAAAGCTTGTGGCGAGGATGAGATCACCGAATTGGAGTCGGAGTCTGAGAGGGAAGCGTGGATGCCAAGCATAGGTTATACTCTCCGAGTCCGACTCCCACCAGTAGTCGAGGGCTGCTAGTCTGCAGTCCGACTCCCACCAGCAGTCGAGGGCTGCTAGTCTGCTGTCCATAAAGCCTGGCTCCTCCACCACCCCGTCACCCCTTTCAACATCGATACAAGGATTATTTTCGCCTCCCGCCACCCCGCCGACATGCCTTCCATGACGGTCACGTCCGCCGCCATGCGCGTGCTCCGCCGCAGGCTCCAGAGCAGCAGGATTGCGCCGGCAGAAGGGATCGCCAAGGGCTCCATGCGCGCGGGAACGAAGGTGCGGGTGCGCACGTCGGCAGGTCAGCTGTGCACGGGGCAGCGGCTCGTGCTTGTGCTCAACGCGGTCATCCTCTCGGCCACCGAAGACGGGTACGTCGTCTACAGCGGGAACCCCAACAAAACGATGCACGTTGCCAAGGATGAAGTCATGGCGATCTGATCATGCATGCCGCCGGTATACTCCACTCGGAAGGTTTCTCAGCCCGCCGTCGCAGCGGCCAGAGGTGTCGCTCGCTTCGCTGCCAGTACGTGCTCAGGAAGCCGGACAATGAAATTCGCAAAGCTCCGATCGAGGCCACCGATCAAGGCACCTGGTAGATTGTACTACTAGCTAGATAGGGCTTAGGAGGCGTGCGCTAGTTCAATTAGATATTCATGACGTTTATTTTTATTTTTAGAGTGATGATGTTTCTTATTCACAATGTGTTTGTTGAACGAATCACATGTACTACGTTCTACGTATCAAAGCATGCAACAATAAGAAAAGGGAACTTTTGTTCAACACTTGTCCCGGATCAACTTTCACCAACTCGTACTCCCTCCGGTCCTCAATAGTCTGCGTATAAAATTTTCCAAATTTTCCCTTAATAGTCTGCGTACTAACCCACCGCAGCTAGTCTTTCCATCCATGCCACTGCCCTTTCCATCCCATCCCATAATTAGCGCCCGTCAGTAACCAATTGGCATGCAGAGCATGCATGCAGGGGCGTGCGCTACGAGGAGTCAAAGGAGGACAGCCAATCAAAGCGTCTGCAGTTATTTTTCAGCAGGATATCCGTATACACAGATTACACTGTTGTGGGGGTAAAATTGTCCGGTTTTTTGCATGGCTGCCTCTCCTTGGTATCCGGGCTTTGTGTTATTCGCATGGTAAAAAGGACCGGAGAGAGTATGTGCACATAAGAGCATTTATAGCCGGACGCTTCAAACCCGTCTCAAACACCTGGGTGGGCAGTGACCGCTCATAAAAGTTCGACCCAACCAGACACCGCGAAGCGGTCTCAAACGTCTGAACTGTCTTGCGCCCCTCATAAACAATCCAAATGTAGGGCGGATATGGAGCGTCCCGGACAGGCCCGGCCCACCACAAACCCAACGTTGTCCTGCAAAAACCCCCAATCTGGCTCTCCTCTCGAAACTCTAGCTCACTCTCCTATCTCGCTCCATCTTCTCCTGCCCCCTCTCTGATTCCGATCCAATCCGGCGACCATGTCGAGCTCCGGCAGCAGCTTCGACTCCGACCTGGATGTCGACAAGGAGCTGGGCCTTCGCATTGCATTGAAGCGGTCCAAGGTGGACATCAGGGGCAGCTCCGGATCTGCATCGTCGCCGCAGCTCCCCCGCTGGCGCTGACCCCTCCCGACCAGTGTGGAGCTTCACGAGGGTTGTGCAGTCTGCGCCACCCCCATGCCGTTCCCTCCTCCCGCCGGCTCCTACTCCCCCAACGTGGGCAGCAGTGGGGCTTGTGCCCGGCCCGCCGGCCCGGACGCACACGTTGGAATCGGAGGTGCATGCCGCCCGCCGCGAGAGGCAGTGGGCAAGGGAGAGGGACGCGGCGGAGCAGTCCATGCGCCGCCACTGTGGGTTGCCAGCGGAGCATGACAAGGATGAGCGGCTCCTCACTTAGGTCTACCGCCAACGACGGTAAAGACGGACACTCGGCTGCTCCGACGGAAGAACGCCAAGGCGCTCCAGATTGCCATCGAGCAGTCCGAGCGTGAGGTGGCAGAGGCATCGGTGGAGGCGGCTCGACTGGCGAAACTCAAGCGGCAGCAAGACAAGGCCGTTCGGTGGCTTAAAGGGCTCATCATCCTCTCCGACTCCTCCTCCGCCGATGACGGCGATGAGCCGATGACCACGGTGCCTCGTCCGATGACTCGGATGATTCTCCGAAACAACGAAGAACAAGAAGGAGAACTGAGGGATCGGACCCTGGTATCTGGGATGATGCGGTTCTCTCCTAGCCAATAGGCTAGCGTCGGGTTCTTGCTTAGGTAGCTTGGCGCAACCATCATTGAGGTGAAAAGATCTGGTTTTTCACTATTTTTTGTTTTTGTTTTTCCCCGTTTTCTCTATTGTTATTGTCTTTTCTTTTCTTTCTTTTTTCATTGTATTTCTTCGGTTTTCTTAATATCTTTCTCGATTCTCACTATGTTTCTTTTCTTTTCTTTTCTTTTTCTTCATTTTTCTTTGGTTTTTTTCTTACTTTCTTGCTTTTATCGGTTTTCTTCAAATACCAGATTAATATTTTCAAATACATGGTCAACATTTTTTATCTACACATTCAACATTTGCTTTTGAAATTCTTGATTAAGATTTTTCAAATACAAGTTTACCATTTTTCTAATACATGGTCAATATTTTTTCTATACACATTTGACATTTTTGAAATGCTTGAACGACATTTTTTAGATGCTTGTTCAACATTTTTCTCAAATGATTTATTAATATTTCTATATACATGATCAACTTTTTTAACCATTCTTCAATACATGCTCATTATTTTTTCTATACAAATTTAACATTCTTCAAATGCTTGATTAACATTTTCCAATTACTTGTTCAACATTTTTTTCAACTGGTTGAATAAATATTGTATATACATGATAAAAAATCATCATTTTCATTGTCAACATTTTCTCTATACACTTTTTTAACATTTTCTAAATGCTTGATTAACATTTTTCAAATACTTGTTCAACATTTTTTTCAATTTCTTGCTTAACATTTTTATATACATGGTAAACAAATTTCATCATTTTTTAATACATGGTCAACATTTTTCTATACGCATTTAACATTTCGAAATGCTTTATTAACATTTTTCAAGTACTTCTTCAACATTTTCTTGATAATCTTGATTGACATTATTGAAATACATGATCAAACAATTTCACCATTTTTCTAATACATGATCAACATTTTTCTATACACATTTGACATTTTTAAAATGCTTGATTAAAAAATTTCAAGTACTTTTACAGATGATTTGCAAATTCTTGATCACTTTTTTTGAATACATGATCAATTATTGCTATACATTATTTGTATACGTGATAAACATTTTCTTAATAAACATTTAACATTTTTTAAATGCCTAGTAAACACTTTTGAAAAGGTTTTACGGATTGTTTTGTAATGTATATTTATCATTTTTAAAGTATAAACAATATTAAATAATAAAGAAAAAAATAGAAACAGAAAAAAGAAAAAAGGACGCTGTAGGATCCCGCGCGACTGGGCCGGCCCATATAGAGCTCCCCCGATGCGAGGATTGCCTCTGTCTCACGTACAGCGAGACTTAGGGTTGCCCGGTCCCATTAGGCGCGTAAGGCACGCGATAGCGACCTAGCTCGTACCACCTCGAGCGCCCAATCCTCTCTGTTTGGGACGGACATTTCGGGTTTCTTCCACACCGGTTGGGAGCTTACAGAACCTTCCTTGAACCGGTATTTTCGTTTATGCTTTTTCCGGTTTATTTTTCTTTTAAATTTTCAATTATTTACATTTCATTTTTATTTTTTTATTTTTTTTATTTTTTTCATTTCCTTTTTCTTTCTCCTTTTCATTTATGTGAACATCTTTCAAATTCTTGAATACTTTTTAAAAAATAATAGCATTTGTTAACATTTTTTGAAATCTTGAATCTTTTTGAAGATTGTCAACATTTTTATTGAATTCACGAACATGTTTTAAAATTTTCAAAAAATGAAAATTGTGCACATTTTTTAAGTTGGCGAACATATGTTGAAATTCGGGAACAATTATTGAAATTCACAAAAATATTTTTGTTTTTGACGAGCAGTTTTTTTAAAGCATGAATTTTTCGAATTCATGTACATTTGTTAATCTCAAAACATTTTCTGAACGGATGAGGTTTTCTTGAAATTTGGGAACCATTTTAGTATGAATTTTTTATAGGAAATCATCTAAATTTTTGGAATTCTTGTTTAAAAAATATCATGATTTACTTTTTAGTATATGCACTTCTTTAAGATTATGAACTTTTTTTATTTACCAAACATTTATTTCAAAACTGTGAACATTTTTTTAAAATGCGAATATATTTTCAAAATGGGGAACATTTCTTGAATCCGTGATATTTTTCGAATTCAAGAACATTTTTTTAATTCACAAACATTTTTATGATTTCTTGAACTTTTTTTTTCAAAATTCATAATTGTTTTGAAATTCAGATATTTTTGTGAAATCCTGAATTACTTAAAAGATGAAAAACAGGAGCACACTGCACCAAATAGGAGCACCAGATTTTGTGCATCATCGCCGCACCCACACGCACCCAAGCCACCTCCTGCTTGCCGCTGCCCCCATTGGGGACGGGATAAGGTCACCCATGTCGGCCTTGATCACTCTCATCTCTCTTCCAGTCATTTCCTCTCCTCTAGACCTCTCTTGAAGCACGTCTGAGAGCTCGTAATCGCCGCCATGCTTCGCCCGTGCGACTAATGACCATTGCACGATGAGCCGTGATGTCCTCCAGCTTCACCTCATCGCGCTATAGCTCTCCATGGAAGTAATCTCCCGAAGACGTAGGGTATCGAGTGATAAATCGTCGTCTTCCTCCTCTGGATCATCCTCCTCTAAAGCATGGTTTCTTGCCTACCAACCTCCCTCGGCCTTGCCGACGACGCTAATCTATCTGAGGTGAGCTCGTCTACATTTCCCCTCAACCTCTAGCTAGGTCTGTGTTGGCCCTTCAGGCTCGACACTTATAAAACTGAAATATCCGTTTAAACAATTCATGGGAGGTGTTTTCATACAATTGCAAAACTTGATTAAAACTATTTTATATTTATAATAATAATTATTGAAATGTCATGTATCTCCGAACATATTTTCATGAATTTAAGAAAGAAATGTTTACGACTCCTTAAAAAATCATGACTCCGAGGAAAATGTTCATGCATTTCAAAATAAGTTCTCGTGACAATAAAATGCATTTAACTAATTTATAAAAGATTGCCAAAAATAATTTATAAAAATGTGTATGTACACTACTACTATAAAAGAAAAGGCTAATTAGTTAACTAATTTAAAGTGAAAAGTATCTCAAAAAATATATATTCAATTATGTCATGATAAATGATCAGGTGCATGAAAATAATTAACTTAAAACATATATTGAAAAAAATTATGTCATGAGAGTCATGAATTATTCACGTATATTGAAAAAAATTGAAACAAAATTTTAAAACGTATATCCAATGGTTTTTGTTTATCTTGTGATCCCACATGAATAACGTATGAGCTCGGTTAGGCCTTAGTGGTTTCGATGCAGTCGATAGTGTTGGTCACAGTGGTGGTTTAGCTATCTTTTGGCATGAGTCATTGCATCTCGAAATTAAATCCATGTGTGAGAGACATATCGATGCGTATGTGAGAGAATCTGCTGATGCAACACCCTGGAGGCTGACTTGTGTGTACGGCGAACCTCGGACAGAGAACCGTCACCTTATGTGGAAGCTCATGCGCGATTTACACCTGCAAGAGAACATGCCATGGGCGGTGACAGGGGACTTTAACGAGGCCATGTGGGGCTTCGAGCACTTCTCCGCCACCCCGCGTTCGGCTGGTCAGATGCTTGATTTTCGAGATATTCTGGAATTATGTAACCTTGTGGATCTTGGATTTTCAGGACTCCCATATACATATGACAACCGCCGGCAGGGTCGTGCGAACGTTAAGGTACGGCTGGACCGTGCCGTCGCGAACTACGAATGGCGGGATATATATGTTTTGTGATGCTGGAGTACAACATCTGGTCGCCCCTAGCTCTGATCATGCACCAATCCTTCTCAAGTGCATACAGGAGCCGAACCGGACTGAAGCTGGGAAGAAATGCAGACATTATGAGGTGATGTGGGAGAGGGATGCTGCATTACCTGAGGTGATTAAGGTGGCATGGGAGTCAGCTGGGATCATGGAGAACCTGGGTGATGTTGCTACCACTCTTGGCAGCATGATGGACTCCCTGTATGGTTGGAGCAGGAAAAGGTTTGGAAACGTGGTAAGAGAAATTAACAAATCTCGTACTCGGTTAGAGGAACTAATGGCTATGAACGCTGACCAGCGGACTATTAGAAAGGCTACTGATCATATGAATGAGCTCATGTATAGGGAGGAGATGCTCTGGATGCAGCGGTCAAGAATAGCTTGGCTGCGAGAGGGTGACCGCAACATGGAATTTTTTCACCGCAGAGCTAGATGGCGTGCTAGAAAGAATCAAATAAAATTGTTAATTGATGATTCAGGGGTGGCTCAGCAGGATCATGAGGTTATGTCAAAAATGGCTACTGATTATTTCTCTAATCTATTTACTGCAGACCAGACCCTACAGGCTGGGCCAGTAATTGATCTCATTAATAACCGGGTCAGTGAGGACATGAACACGGGATTATGTGCAAATTGGGCCTTTGAAAGCACCGGGGCTGGATGGTTTCCCTGCCCGAGTGTTCCAAAGAAACTGGTCTGTCATGAAAGAGCAGGTAATTAAGGCGGTGAAGGAGTTCTTTCGGACAGGTATCATGCCAGATGGGGTTAACAACACCTCTATTGTTTTAATTCCCAAGGTGGACAATCCAACGAAGCTTGCAGAATTCCGACCTATCAGTTTGTGTAATGTTATATATAAGGTGGTTGCTAAGTGCCTTGTAAACCGTCTCTGCCCCATATTGGATGAAATTATCTCACCTGCACAGAGTGCTTTTGTTCCTGTACGACTCATTACGGATAATGCATTGCTGGCCTTTGAATGCATACATTATATCCAACAGGAAAAGGACCCAAGGAAAAGTTTTTGTGCGTACAAATTGGATCTCTCCAAAGCCTATGATCGGGTTGACTGGAATTTCTTGAGGCAAATGATGCAAAAGATGGGTTTTGCTCAGCGATGGGTTGACTGGGTTATGACATGTGTCACATCGGTGAGATATTCAGTAAAATTCAATGGAACCCTCTTGGATTCGTTTGCACCGTCGCGTGGTCTTCGGCAAGGTGATCCGCTCTCTCCGTTCCTGTTCCTATTTGTTGCTGACGGCCTCTCTGCTTTGTTGAAGGATGGGGAGGACCATCAAATATTTACACCAGTTAAAGTCTGTCGGCGTGCCCCGGGAGTGTCACACCTCCTATTTGCAGATGATACGTTTCTCTTCTTTAAGGCGGATAATAACGAGGCTACCCATGTGAGGAATATCCTGAGCACATATGAGCGAGCGACCGGTCAATTTATTAATCCAGCTAAATGTAGTATCTTGTTTGGGCAGTCATGCCCGAGTACTACTCAGGAGGATATACGGGCAGTGCTGCAAGTGCAAACAACGGCGTTCGAGGAGAAATACCTCATGCTACCTACACCGGAAGGAAGGATGTCCAAGGGGAAATTTCAGAATTTACAAGCAACTGTCACTAAATGTATCATGTTATGGGGTGATACTCTCTCATATGCCGGGAAAGAAGTTATGATCAAGGCGGTCCTACAAGCAATCCCGACATATATAATGGGAGTTTTTAAGCTTCCAGCCTTAGTGTGTGATGACCTTAACAGGCTTGTTCGGAATTATTGGTGGGGTTCAGCAAAAGGACGGCGTAAAACGCATTGGAAAGCCTGGCCTCAAATTTTGAAAACAAAGGCGCATGGTGGCATTGGGTTTCGGGACTTTCGTATCTTCAACCAGGCCCTCCTCGCACGTCAAGCGTGGCGCTTGTTGACTAAACCTGACAGCTTGTGTGCGCAGGTCTTGAAAGCTCGCTACTAACCGGACGGTCGCCTCGAGGACACGGTCTTCTCCGGGAACGCCTTCTCTACCTGGCAGGCTATTCAACATGGCCTCGAGCTCCTCAAGAAGGGTCTTGTGTGGCGCGTCGGCAACGGGGAACAAATTCGGATATGGCGTGACCGTTGGTTGCCCCGGATGCACTCAGGTATGCCAATCACGTTGCAAGGTACGTGCAGGCTTAGGCGGGTGGCCGAGCTGCTCGACGAACGAGGTGCCTGGCGCATGGAGACCCTTCAGAAGTACTCCCTCCGTCCCATAATATAAGAGTGTTTTTTACACTGCACTAGTGTCAAAAATGCTCTTATGGGACGGAGGGAGTACTTCCTCCCATCCGATGTGGAGGCCATTACCAGTATCCGCATCTCTACCATGACTCCGACAGATATGCTTGCTTGGACACCGGAGAAGTCCGGAAACTTCACGGTCAAATCAGCCTACCGGCTCGCCATGGATGAGCGAGAGCGTCCAACGGCATCGTCTACGAGCAGGGCACCGGATGGTCGTCGTGCCATCTGAAAGACTATATGGAGGTGCCCTGCTCCCCCGAATGTACGGGTCTTCGCCTGGAAGTTAGCCTAAAACTCTTTGGCGACTTGGAAAAATAAATTCTCTCGACACCTTGGAACTTCTAATATTTGCCCCGTTTGTGGTATGGAATGCGAGCACACCTTCCATACATTTTGTAGGTGCCCCCGGGCGAGGGAATTATGGTGTGCAATGGCCCAAGACTGGCCGCTCCCCGACGTCGACTCAGTCTGTCATACTGGCCCCGAATGGCTCCTGGACGTCTTGCACCCACTCTCTGACACGGCTAGAATGGCCCTCCTCATGACCCTATGGAGGTCGTGGTACGTCCGTAATGAAATCACCCATGGGAAGAAGGCGCCCCTACCGAAGCGTCGCGTCGCTTTCTTCACAGCTACATATCTTCCCTAATTTGTATCAAGGAACACCCAGATGGAGACATGGAGAAGGGAAAGATGGTGATAGCAGACCCAATGGCACTCGCTGGCCCAACCACTCCTGAACTGGTGCAGTGCTCTGCGGTGGCTGAGTTGAAATGGACACCCCCGCCATGTGGTTGGACGAAGATGAATGCAGACGGGTCCTACCTAGAAGCGGATGGCAGCGCTGGAGCCGGAATGGTACTTCGTGATGAGATGGGAGTGATCATCTTCTCCGCCTGTAGAGAACTACGTACATGTGCTGACGCCCTCCAAGCAGAATTGGAAGCCTGTAGAGAAGGTGTTCATTTGGCACTGCAATGGACCACAAAACCTGTGATAGTTGAGCTTGATTGTGCTGAGGCTGTCAAGATGATTCAAGCTAAATCATGTGATCGTTCAAGGCATACGGCGCTTGTTGGTGAGATCAAGTCCTTGTTAGATGAAGGAAGGGAGATTGTCATTACGCATATTCGACGTACACAGAATAGAGCTAGTCATGAGCTAGCACATTACGGCCGTGCCATGCCTCGTACTGCTGTCTGGCTCGGTTCGGGCACGGATGAAGTTGTAAGGTTGTGTATGAACGATGTACTTCCTGGTTGAGTAATATAAGATCCCATTTCCCCGCAAAAAAATAAAAAAAATAATAACGTATGAGGTTGTGGATGAACCTCCTCCCTACCCTATTTTCATCATATTGAATAAAATTGTTTCTATTCGCGTCTTGTTTATGTTGCTAAGCATTTCTATTTCCAGTGCCCTAAAATCCGGTAAATAAGAAGCGAGACGTCACCATTTCCAGCACGAACACTCCCCTGGATTCCGTAACCGAGGTCTACTAGGGAAGAAGGACGATACCGCACGAGAGATCACGGAAATCAAATATTGAGGAAATAGTCGGGAGACGAGTAAGAATGTTTGATGTTATTGTAGTTTTGAATTAGGAGGGGTCCAGTAATAGAGAGATGGGGACCAGTTTTGATACAATTTACGCCAAGAAATTTAGAAATTATGATGAAGAAATGACAAGCATAACACATTTCAGCTGCAAGTTGGAAGCAATAACATTGGTCACAGGATGTGGGTATGGTTCCTTCTTTTTCTCGAATATGCACAAGCATGCGTATCATTCATTATAGAAGAGAGGGAAAGACTCCCCAAAGTGATCGTCTGTACAGATATTTACAGTTAGGCTTTGCCCAACTCCACCCAACTCACGCATCTAACTACTCAGGAGCCACCTCAGGAAAAAAAACTACTCAGGAGCCACCCATGGTAAGCCCTCCGTCTCTGGGATCAGGCCAGCCTTCACCCACCAGCTTCACTCCTCTTTGATCTGTCTGATGCAGGTCGCCACAGACGGCGTTGCTCCTTTGAAAACGACAACGTTGTGGTGTTTCCATATCATCCACATACCAAGTAGGCATTTGGCGCGTGTGGGTCTCCGGTGCTGCCGGTCTTGCTCCTGCCTGATGCACCACTCCTCCAACGATTCGTCTACCCTAGGGGCGAAGCCTTGTCTACCAGTACCCTCCACGAACCAATGCCATACCTGCCATGCGAATGCACAGTTGATTAGTAGATGTTGTATGGTCTCCTCCTCTTGATCGCATAGCGGGCATGCATCTTGGTGTGGGAGCCCTCGTCGCGCGAGTATATACGATGTCCAACAGCGATTCTTGAAGGCAAGCCAGGTGTAGAATCGACACTTGAGGGGGGCTCTCAATTGCCAAGTGAAGGGCGCCGTCGGCGAGGCCTCCAATCCAATGAACCTTGCGTCGTAAGCAGAACGTGCCAAGAACTGTCCATGCTTCTCCCAAGCCCAGCGCACCGTGTCTTCAGAATCCTCCGTGAGCTGGAGGGTAGATATCTTGTGCCATAGTCATAGGAATTCCTCGAGCTCACCGGCTGTGAGGTCCGGTCCGACGTCCCTGGCCCATGTATGGTTAGTTATCGCTACAGTCTGCGTCCTTCACGTACGCCTCGAGACCCTCTCATATACTGCCAGAGCAAGCTCACATATTCTCTGCCCATCGATCCATCTTTCCTCCCAGAATAAAGCGGTCCTGCCATTTCCCACTGTGATATGAGTTGTTGCGCGGAATAGGGCCATGGATTCCTTTGGCACCGGTATCTTGAACTCTGCCCACGGCCTAGAGCTATCTGATCTTTGCAGCCATGGCCATCTCGCCCATAGTGCCTTGTTGAGCCAATGTAGGTTCGGAATGCCAAGGCCACCTGCCCTCTTTGGCGTACACACCAAGTCCCATGCCACTGCGCAGTTTCCACCATTCGCCTCTTGTTTCCCACACCACAAGAATCCTCGACAGATTTTGACAAGGGCCGTTAGTGTCTTCGGTGGCAATCCAGTGCAAGCATCGAGTGGATCGAGATGGAGCATAGCACGGATGTAATAAGGATGAGCCGACCACTTTTGGGCATCATGGCCGCCTTCCAGTTTGGCAGGCATCCTGCAAGTTGGTCCACCATCCTTTGAAGATGTTCTCCCGTCTGTTTCCTCAGAGTTAGTGGCAAGCCCAAGTACGTGCATGGGAAACCTCCCATTGGGCAGCCCAGAGTCCCACATACCTGCTACCTCTTGAGCATGCGTTGGTTTTTTCCTTGAAGAGGAAAGGGTGATGCAGCAAAGTAGCGTAAGTATTTCCCTCAGTTTTTGAGAACCAAGGTATCAATCCAGTAGGAGGCCACACGCAAGTCCCTCGTACCTACACAAACAAATAAGAACCTTGCAACCAACGCGATAAAGGGCTTGTCAATCCCTTCACGGCCACTTGCAAAAGTGAGATCTGATAGAGATGATAAGATAATAGTTTTGGTATTTTTATGATAAAGATTAAAAGTAAAGATTGCAAAATAAACGGCGACAGAAATGGCTCGTTGACGGGAGATTAATATGATGGAAAATAGACCCGGGGGCCATAGGTTTCACTAGTGGCTTCTCTCAAGATAGCATGATCTACGGTGGGTGAACAAATTACTGTCGAGCAATTGATAGAAAAGTGCATAGTTATGAGAATATCTAGGCATGATCATGTATATAGGCATCACGTCTGCGACAAGTAGACCGAAATGATTCTGCATCTACTACTATTACTCCACACATCGACCGCTATTCAGCATGCATCTAGAGTATTAAGTTCATAAGAACAGAGTAACGCATTAGGTAAGATGACATGATGTAGAGGGATAAACTCAAGCAATATGATATAAACCCCATATTTTTATCCTCGATGGCAACAATACAATACATGTCGTTTCCCCTACTGTCATTGGGATCGAGCACCGCATGATTGAACCCAAAGCTAAGCACTTCTCCCATTGCAAGAAAGATCAATCTAGTAGGCCAAACCAAACTGATAATTCGAAGAGACTTGCAAAGGTAACCAATCATACATAAAAGAATTCAGAGAAGATTCAAATATTGTTCATAGATAATCATGATCATAAACCCACAATTCATCGGATCTCGACAAACACACCGCAAAAAGAGTTACATCGAATAGATCTCCAAGAAGATTGAGGAGAACTTTGTATTGAGATCCAAAGAGAGAGAAGAAGCCATCTAGCTAATAACTATTGACCCGAAGGTCTGTGGTAAACTACTCACACATCATCGGAGAGGCTATGGTGTTGATGTAGAAGCCCTCCGTGATCGATGCCCCCTCCGGCAGAGCGCCGGAAAAGGCCCCAAGATGGGATCTCACGGATATAGAAGGTTGTGGCAGTGGAAATAGGGTTTCGTGGTGCTCCTCAATGGTTTCGAGGTACGTAGGTATATATAGGAGGAAGAAGTAGGTCGGTGGAGCCACGAGGGGCCCACGAGGGTGGGGGCGCACCCAGGGGCAGGCGCGCCTCCCTGCCTCGTGGCCTCCTCGTTGGTTTCTTGACGTCCACTCCAAGTCCTCTGGATCACGTTTGTTCCAAAAATCACGCTCCCGAAGGCTTCATTCCGTTTGGACTCCGTTTGATATTCCTTTTTTGCGAAACACTGAAATAGGCAAAAAACAACAATTTGCACTGGGCCTTGGGTTAGTAGGTTAGTCCCAAAAATAATATAAAAGTGTATAATAAATCCCAGTAAACATCCAAAACAGAATATATAATAGCATGGAGCAATCAAAAATTATAGATACGTTGGAGACGTATCAAGCATCCCCAAGCTTAATTCCTGCTCGTCCTCGAGTAGGTAAATGATAAAAACAGAATTTTTGATGTGGAATTCTACTTAGCATATTCTTCAATGTAATTTTCTTTATTGTGGCATGAATGTTCAGATCCGAAAGATTCAGGATAAAAGTTTAATATTGACATAAAAATAATAATACTTCAAGCATACTAACCAAGCAATCATGTCTTCTCAAAATAACATAGCCAAAGAAAGCTCATCCCTACAAAATCATATAGTTTGGCCATGCTTCATTTTTGTCACACAAAATGCTCTCATCTTGCACAACCCCGATGACAAGCCAAGCAATTGTTTCATACTTTAGTAATCTCAAACTTTTTTCAACTTTCACGCAATACATGAGCGTGAGCCATGGATATAGCACTATGGGTGGAATAGAATATAATGATGGGGGTTGTGTGGAGAAGACAAAAAAAAGAGAAAGTCTCACATTGACGTGGCTAATCAACGGGCTAGGGAGATGCCCATCAATTGATGTCAATGCAAGGAGTAGGGATTGCCATGCAACGGATGCACTAGAGCTATAAATGTATGAAAGCTCACCAAAAGAAACTAAGTGGGTGTGCATCCAACTTGCTTGCTCATGAAGACCTAGGCATTTTGAGGAAGCCCATCGTTGGAATATACAAACCAAGTTCTATAATGAAAAATTCCCACTAGTATATGAAAGTGACAAAACAAGAGACTCTCTATCATAAAAATTATGGTGCTACTTTGAAGCACAAGTGTGGAAAAGGGATAGTAGCATTGTCCCTTTTTATTTCTCTTCTCTTTTTTTCTTTTTTTTTTCTTTTGGGCCTTTTTTTGGCCTTTCTCTTTTTTTTATTTGGGACAATGCTCTATTAATGATGATCATCACACTTCTATTTATTTACAACTCGATGATTACAACTCGATACTAGAACAAAGTATGACTCTATATGAATGCCTCCGGCGGTGTATCACGAAGGGCAATGAATCAAGAGTGACATGTATGAAATAATATGCATGGTGGATTTGCCACAAATATGATGTCAACTACATGATCATGCAAGGCAATATGACAATAATGAAGCGTGTCATAATAAACGGAACAGTGGAAAGTTGCACGGCAATATATCTCGGAATGGCTATGAAAATGCCATAATAGGTAGGTATGGTGGCTGTTTTGAGGAAGATATAAGGAGTTTTTGTGTGATAGAGTGTATCGTATCACGGGATTTGGATGCACCGGCGAAGTTTGCACCAACTCTCAAGGTGAGAAAGGGCAATGCACGGTACCGAAGAGGCTAGCAATGATGGAAGGTTGAGAGTGCGTATAATCCATGGACTCAACATTAGTCATAAAGAACTCACATACTTATTGCAAAAATCTACAAGTCATTAAAAACCAAGCACTACGCGCATGCTCCTAGGGGGATAGATTGGTAGAAAAAGACCATCGCTCGTCCCCGACCGCCACTCATAAGGATGACAATCAAAGAACACCTCATGTTTCAAATTTGTTACACAACGTTTACCATACGTGCATGCTACGGGACTTGCAAACTTCAACACAAGTATTTCTCAAATTCACAACTACTCAACTAGCACAACTTTAATATTATCACCTTTATATCTCAAAACAACTATCAAGTATCAAACTTCCCTTAGTATTCAATGCACTTTAAAGTTTTTATCTTGGATGCCTATCATATTAGGACTAATTTTATAACCAAAGCAAATTACCATGTTGTTCTAAAGGACTCTCAAAATAATAAAGTGAAGCATGAGAGATCAATATAATTTCTATAAAATATAACCACCACCGTGCTCTAAAAGATATAAGTGAAGCACTAGAGCAAAATTGTTTAGCTCAAAAGATATAAGTGAAGCACATAGAGTATTCTAATAAATTCCGATTAATGTGTGTCTCTCTCAAAAGGTGTGTACAGAAAGGATGATTGTGGTGAACTAAAAAGCAAAGACTCAAATCATACAAGACTCTCCAAGCAAAACACATATCATGTGGTGAATAAAAATATAGCTCCAAGTAAAGTTATCGATGGACGAAGACAAAAGAGGGGATGCCTTCCGGGGCATCCCCAAGCTTAGGCTTTTGGGTTGTCCTTAGATTTTACCTTGGGGTGCCTTGGGCATCCCCAAGATTAGGCTCTTGCCACTCCTTGTTCCATAATCCATCAAATCTTTACCCAAAACTTGAAAACTTCACAACACAAAACTTAACAGAAAATCTCGTGAGCTCCGTTAGCGAAAGAAAAGAAAACACCACTTCAAGGTACTGTAGTGAACTCATTCTTTATTTATATTGGTGTTAAACCTACTGTATTCCAACTTCTCTATGGTTCATAACCTCCGATACTAGCCATAGATTCATCAAAATAAGCAAACAACACACGAAAAACAGAATCTGTCAAAAACAGAACAATCTGTAGTAATATGTACCTAACGCAAACTTCTGGAACTCAAACAATTCTAAAATAAATTTCTGGACGTGAGGAATTTATCTAATAATTATCTGAAAAAAGAATCAACTAAATAGCACTCTCCAGTAAAAAGTTGTAGCTAATCTCGTGAGCGCTAAAGTTTCTATTTTTTTACAGCAAGATCAAAAAGACTTCACCCAAGTCTTCCCAAAGGTTCTACTTGGCACAAACACTAAATAAAACACAAAAAAACATCTAACCAGAAGCTAGATGGATTATTTATTCCTAAACAAAACCAAAAATCAAGAAACAAAAATAAAATTGGGTTGCCTCCCAACAAGCGCTATCGTTTAACGCCCCTAGCTAGGCATAAAGGCGAGGATAGATCTAGGTATTGCCATCTTTGGCATGCAATCCATAAGTGGCTCTCGTGATAGATTCATAAGGTAATTTAATTTTCTTTCTAGGAAAGTGTTCCATGCCTTTCCTTAACAAAAATTGGAATCTAATATTCCCTTCCTTCATATCGATAATTGCACCAATCGTTCTAAGGAAAGGTCTACCAAGAATAATAGGACATGAAGGATTGCACTCTATATCAAGAATAATGAAATCTACGGGCACATAGGTTTCTTAATGGTGGAATCCGCAAGGCGCAAGTTTAAAGAACAATCATCAAATTCACGGAAACCCAACAAATCACACAAAGTTTTTGGAATAGTGGAAACACTAGCACCCAAATCACACAAACCATAGCATTCATGATCTTTAACTTTAATTTCAATAGTAGGTTCCCACTCATCATAAAGTTTTCTAGGGATAGAAACTTCCAATTCAAGCTTTTCTTCATAAGATTGCATTAAAGCATCAACGATATGTTTAGTAAAAGCCTTATTTTGACTATAAGCATGCGGAGAATTTAGCACGGATTGCAACAAGGAAATAAAATCTATTAAAGAACAATTATCATAATTAAATTCCTTGAAATCCAAAATGTGGGTTCATTGCTATGTAAAGTTTTGACCTCTTCCATCCCACTTTTACCAAATTTTGCATCAAGATCTAAAAACTCCGAATCATTGGGACGCCTTTTAACTAAAGTTGACTCATCTCCAGTCCCATCATTATCAAGATTCATATTGCAAAAAAAGATTTAATAGGGGACACATCAATTACTTTTAGATCTTCATCCTTATTATCATGAAAACTAGAAGAACACGCTTTCACGAAGCAATCTTTCTTAGCACGCATCCTAACAATTCTTTCTTTGCACTCATCAATGGAAATTCTCATAGCCTTGAGAGACTCATTGATATCATGCTTAGGTGTAATAGATCTAAGTTTCAAAGAATCAACATCAAGAGAAATTCTATCCACGTTCCTAGCCAACTCGTCAATCTTAGGCAATTTTTCCTCAAGCAAAGCATTGAATTTCTTTTGAGAAATCATAAATTCTTTAACACTAATCTCAAAATCAGAGGGCATCTTATTAAAATTTCCATAAGAGTTGTTGTAGGAATTACCATAATTATTAGAGGAATTACTAGGATACGGCCTAGGATTAAAATTTCCTCTATAAGCGTTGTTACCAAAATTGTTCCTACCAACAAAATTCACATCCATAGATTCATTATTATTCTCAATCAAGGTAGACAAAGGCATATCATTGGGATCAGAAGAAACACTCTTATTAGCAAACAATTTCATAAGTTCATCCATCTTTCCACTCAAAACATTAATCTCTTCAATTGCATGCACCTTTTTACTAGTAGATCTTTCAGTGTGTCATTGAGAATAATTAACCATAATATTATCTAGGAGTTTAGTAGCTTCTCCTAAAGTGATTTCCATAAAAGTGCCTCTCGCGGCCGAATCTAAAAGATTTCTAGAAGCAAAATTCAATCCGGCATAAAAATTTTGTATAATAATACATAAATTCAAACCATGTGTAGGGCAATTACGTATCATTAATTTCATCCTCTCCCAAGCTTGTGCAACATGTTCATGATCAAGTTGCTTAAAATTCATAATATCGTTTCTAAGAGAGATGATCTTAGCGGGAGGAAAATACTTAGAGATAAAAGCATCTTTGCACTTATTCCAAGAATCAATACTATTTTTAGGCAAAGACGAAAACCAAGTTTTAGCACGATCTCTAAGTGAAAAAGGAAATAACTTCAATTACAATATCATTTTCCACATCTTTCTTCTTTTGCATATCACACAAATCAACAAAGCTATTTAGATGGGTGCCGACATCTTCACTAGGAAGGCCGGCGAATTGATCTTTCATGACAAGATTCAGCAAAGCAGCATTAATTTCACAAGATTCAGCATCGGTAAGAGGAGCAATCGGAGTGCTAAGAAAATCATTGTTGTTGGTATTGGCAAAGTCACACAATTTAGTATTGTCTTGAGCCATCGTGACAAGCAAGCAATCCAACACACAAGCAAATAAGAAGCAAGCGAAAAAGAGGCGAACGGAAAAAGAGGGCGAATAAAACGGCAAGGGTGAAGTGGGGGAGAGGAAAACGAGAGGCAAATGGCAAATAATATAATGCGAGGGATAAGAGTTTGTGATGGGTACTTGGTATGTCTTGACTTGTGTGTAGACTCCCCGGCAACGGCGCCAGAAATCGCACGTTGGCGGGAGTCAAATCTTTACTTGACTTGGTGTAAGCCTCCCCTGCAACGGCGCCAGAAATCCTTCTTGCTACCTCTTGAGCATGCGTTGGTTTTTTCCTTGAAGAGGAAAGGGTGATGCAGCAAAGTAGCGTAAGTATTTCCCTCAGTTTTTGAGAACCAAGGTATCAATCCAGTAGGAGGCCACACGCAAGTCCCTCGTACCTACATACACAAATAAGAACCTTGCAACCAATAAGATTGCAAAATAAACGGCGACAGAAATGGCTCGTTGACGGGAGATTAATATGATGGAAACTAGACCCGGGGGCCATAGGTTTCACTAGTGGCTTCTCTCAAGATAGCATGATCTACGGTGGGTGAACAAATTACTTTCGAGCAATTGATAGAAAAGTGCATAGTTATGAGAATATCTAGGCATGATCATGTATATAGGCATCACGTCCGCGACAAGTAGACCGAAACGATTATGCATCTACTACTATTACTCCACACATCGACCGCTATCCAGCATGCATCTAGAGTATTAAGTTCATAAGAACAGAGTAACGCATTAGGTAAGATGACATGATGTAGAGGGATAAACTCAAGCAATATGATATAAACCCCATCTTTTTATCCTCAATGGCAACAATACAATACGTGTCGTTTCCCCTACTGTCATTGGGATCGAGCACCGCATGATTGAACCCAAAGCTAAGCACTTCTCCCATTGCAAGAAAGATCAATCTAGTAGGCCAAACCAAACTGATAATTCGAAGAGACTTGCAAAGATAACCAATCATACATAAAAGAATTCAGAGAAGATTCAAATATTGTTCATAGATAATCTTGATCATAAACCCACAATTCATCGTATCTCGACAAACACACCGCAAAAAGAGTTACATCAAATAGATCTCCAAGAAGATCGAGGAGAACTTTGTATTGAGATCCAAAGAGAGAGAAGAAGCCATCTAGCTAATAACTATGGACCCGAAGGTCTGTGGTAAACTACTCACACATCATCGGAGAGGCTATGGTGTTGATGTAGAAGCCCTCCGTGATCGATGCCCCCTCCGGCAGAGCGCCGGAAAAGGCCCCAAGATGGGATCTCACGGGTACAGAAGGTTGCAGCGGTGGAAATAGGGTTTCGTGGTGCTCCTCGATGGTTTCGGGGTACGTAGGTATATATAGGAGGAAGAAGTAGGTCGGTGGATCCAGGAGGGGCCCACGAGGGTGGGGGCGCGCCTCCCTGCCTCGTGGCCTCCTCGTTGGTTTCTTGACGTCCACTCCAAGTCCTCTGGATCACGTTTGTTCCAAAAATCACGCTCCCAAAGGTTTCATTCCGTTTGGACTCCATTTGATATTCCTTTTCTGCGAAACACTGAAATAGGCAAAAAAACAGCAATTTGCACTGGGCCTTGGGTTAGTAGGTCAGTCCCAAAATAATATAAAAATGTATAATAAAGCCCATTAAACATCCAAAACAGAATATATAATAGCATGGAGCAATCAAAAATTATAGATACGTTGGAGACGTATCAATACCATGTCCATCTCTTCCTGGGAGCACCGGATTGGGATGGCTGCACTTTTGCTCATGTTCACTGTTAGCCCAGACGCCTGCCCAAATAGATGAAGAACTACCCCGCACGTGCGCGTTTCTATCTCCGTCGGCTTGAAGAAGACCATGACGTCATCCGCGAACATGGACACTCTAGATTGCATTCCGCTTCTGGCAAGTGGCGCGAGTAGGTTTTTGCATGCTGCATACTTGAAGAGGCCATGTAGAGGCTCCATGCATAGGATGAAGATCATGGGTGACAGGGGAGCTCCTTGCCGCAACCCTTGGCAGCTCAGAATTGGTCTCCCGGGGATGCCATTTGTCATGATTCTGGTGGAGGAGGTGGCCAACAACCCGCATATCCACGATATCCATCTCTCTCCAAATTCCATCCTTCCCGGTACCTCGAGGACAAAGGACCACTGTATCGAGTCGAATGCTTTTGATTTGTCCGGCTTGAGCATCACCGATGGGTTTTTGAGTGCATGTAGTCTCCGCGCAGTTCCTTGGATGAGCATGAAGTTGTCATGAAGCGACCGTCCTCAAACAAAGGCGCTTTGCTATTGTCCCACTAGTTTCGGGAGGTCATCCACCAGACGCGATGCAAGGGCTTTGTCAAAGATTTTAATCGCGCCGTGTACGAGGTTGACCGGCCGGAAATTCTTTATGTTGACTGCCCCGTCCTTCTTTGGGAGTAGCGACACGATGTATGGTTCCTTCTGGTCAGCTTTGTGTGGACAGGAAAGATGAAGAACAGAGCATTGCTTTGTTGGCCAGAAAATTAGAGGGGCTCGTCTCTAGGCATGTGGCATGTTAACATTACGTTAATTTGTTGTTGATTCCACAAATATATATGGTCCATCCTACTCCGAGTCTAGTGAGGGAGTGCAACGAATTCTTATTAGAATTTTTATATGGAATGAATTGTCAAGTTTATGTTATCTGGGTTGATGTAATGTCACACAACAACCGAGGTAGAGGCAACCAAAGGCAGCCCTATGTTGTGGTGGAGGGGTTAGAGATCTCGCCAGTCAAAAAGAAAATAAAAAGTCTGATTATGTTTTATAGTTTGTAGGGATCTGATAAGTATCTAGCATTGGTGTATCCGTTGATATTGGAGTTCAGATAATGTCCCTAAAATTTGAAACATCATGAAAATATATTTGGTGCCTAGGAAATATCGAATAATATTCTTGGCTCCCATCCAATTTCCTTTGGTAGTTCTAATGGCACTGATACGGAAACTCGGGTCACAATATTTTTTTGTCATCTTCTCATGATACAAGTGGATCTTTCCCTATGAAACCATGGGAGTATTAGATGGATAAGCCTTGTAGTCGTTGCAAAACTCTTAAATTTCCTCCCATAAGAGTTAAAAAGAGCATTTTACTCAAGGCTTTTGAATTTGTTGCCAAATTAGTTGTGGATAGGTTTCCACATTGAAGGCAACTTACATATGATGTAAACACATAGATCATAAAAAGTATATTTAGGTGCTCATAGTAGGACACCCATGGATCATTTCCCTTCGTTTCAAAATACCAGTTGTGTTAGGTTTTGTTAGGAAAGAATTTCACCAACAATTAAACAACTTTTGTGATACAAAATCATAAACAACAAAAGGCACTTTTTAAACAAATCTAATGACATCAATTTTATGTCACATGAAGTACATATTAATAGAGTAATTGCCGGTCAAATGTTTTTCCTAACAAAACCTAATATGATGGCTATTTTGGAACCGACGGAGTACCAAATTGCTACTAGGTTGACATGTACTTATAGAAAGGTGCAACCGTATATACGGTCTGCAAGAGTGTGGCAACTAATAGAATAAAAGTGGCGATGAGGGAAATGAACACCCAAGGATTTCTCAAGTAGGTTTGTATGAAGTTAGCCCGCCACCTATTCCAGCTCTTCATGCAGTGGGCATTCACCTGCCGCTGCACATCATGGAGCCTGCTAGATGGGCTCATCACTCCTCCCTTGTTTAGCGTGTTGTTGAGGAGTTTAGCTACCTCTTCATCGCTGCCCAACCCACTCTCGATAATATTCTTACATCTGAGCAGGGCTACATCCTTGGCTGAGCTAATCATGTTGTCCATGAAGATCACGTAGGCCGTCACGGCATTGCCAGCAGCGGGGTGGAGACGTTCGAATGCCATCAGATTGAGAAACCTCTTCTCGGTGCATTCGTCGACCCTAACCGCTGGCATGCTTAGCACGCCTTGTTCAAAGTGCACGTCAAGGAGACTGTCAGTCTCACTCACCTTGAAATTAATTCCTGATTCGTAGATCTCAATTGCGGAGGGCATGACATACGCCTTCGAACCTTTGCGGTCTTGGTGATCGTCATGGGTGAGGCTTTGGTGTAAGATGTCAAGGGGGTGGAGCCCCAAGGGGTTATTAGTTTCAACCATGTGTCGACGCCATGGACACAGGGAATCAAGCACCAACTTACTGATCTCTCGAGCGTCCTGTAGCAACCAGTTAACATGTATAGATAGTTAGGGCTAACGGGCATTCTACATTATAAATACTTTGAAAAAACCATTCTTCATTGTTGATCTTCCTTACAGGTATGACCACATAACTGTCGTAGTTGCATTTTATTTAATTTTAGCAGCTCAATTAGTTGAATATGTATATATGTACACATAGAGAAGTACATATGCACCATTTTAATTTTAGTAGTATATTGCAGTTTGCACCACCTAATTTTGAAATTAATTTAAAAATCTGAAAAAGTGAAGAAAAGATAATACTAGTAGATGAGCAGGTAACTGAGTAGTATATATACCTGATATTTGTCATGATCCAAAACGACTAGTAGCCTGTGGAGAAGAAGCAGAGGCAGCTGGTTCTCCATGATGACCATGTCGGACTGGATATACCGCCACATGTAAAGATAGCCATACTGGCTAAAGACGGGGTCGTTGGGCGCATAGTCATCGTCCACCTTACCGCCCAGCGCGTCCATCCTCATGGCCTCCACCAGAAAGCAGCCGTCGGTGACCATGAGCTCCACGAACCGCTGCCGGTTCTCTGCCCCGCGCCACCGGCCGGCGAGGTCCTTGTACGCCTCCTGCAGCTGCTGCGTGGCCTCCGCCACGGCGGCCACGAAGTCCCGCAGCGGCCTCCCGGAGCGCTTGACCAGGTGCACCACGGCCCGGCGCTTGTGCTCCTCCATGGGGAGCAGGTCGGGCTCGCCGTGGTGGAAGGGCCCCAGCGACACCAGCTCCGGCCGATACGCCTTGCTGTTGTGCAGGTTCTTGATCCGCTCCGGCACCTGGTAGATGGAGTGCCGCTTCCACCGCGCCATCTCCACCTCCGGGTCGATGTCGCGGATCGTCGCCTCCATCTCCACCACCCAGCTGCTGGAGCCGATCGACGGAGCCCCATCTATCAGCTTTCCCTTGTCGTACTGCTTCTCCATTACACTGTGTACGTATTAGAGACTTCTTTACCTCACCTTGTTAATCAGCTTGAAGGTTAAGCTCTAGCTATATAGAGGGCTGAGGAAGCCGGGGAGGGAGGCTTTCGTATACGTACGTAGCCGATCGGCGGCGGCGTGACGATGACCAAAGATTTGAAAGGACACTTCATGGAACAGCCGGAATATGTGATAATGGTGTCTAGTATTAAAGCTACCCAAAGGAAGCTAGCTAGATATATATTCGTCTCTTTGCATACAGTAGAGTAGACCACTGGTCTGTGGAAACCTTTCGTACATGGAAGGCAAAGATAAGGATAAGACCGGACGGCGCGGTCATGCGCGGAAGCGTGTGTCTTTTGGTGCAATTCTGTAGCGCTTTACGCATCCGTTGCCTCCGTCGCACGCCGGGGGGCTTACCAGCAGTGCAGCAGGTGAAACTAGCTAGGTCATGGCGCATATTTAGAGAAAAATACCATGAGTGAGGGCTTTTGGTGGCCGAGCTACAGGCAGGCCGGAATCCGGCTCGTCTGTTTGGGCCTTGGGATTCGGAACCTGTCAGTTCATGGCAGCTGCGTTGCCAGGCCTAGTGAGGGAAATACGGCCCATGATACTCCTATCTGCGCGTAGGCGTATTGTGTTCGACCCATCGGACGGAGCTGTTCCCGAGCCTGGAAAGGGCTGTGACATGTGTGTCCTGCGACGGGAATTTGGAACATGTTTTTTTTTAGGGTGAATTTGAAACATGTTGGGTGGTTCAAAACAGCACAGGTAAATGGATCCAATGCGACTTCGTCAGACCCCACCCCACGCCGCTCGGGCTTACCTTGTGGAGCAGATAGAGCCACGTCACAGGATTCGCTCCCCACCCCATTCTCTTTCACACACCGGCACGGCGGCGGCGACTGTGCTCCGGCAAGGCAATATGTCCACCGACGGCCTCGAGCTCGACGGGTATGTTCATTTTGCTACGCTGATTTCCTTCTTCTCTCTCTTGCGTGTGGATTCAACGGCGTGGGATTGGAAAGTACTTGCTCATGTGGCTAGATTTGATTCTCGCAGGGGTGTCTCCGTGCCGGCGGGCTGGAATGGTTCTGTCTTCCCAGTGGAGTTCCAGGATTCCATGAGTGCAGCAGGTTTAGACATCGACAAGCAGGTTTAGACATCGACAAGGCAGGCGAAGAAAATGAAGACGGAGATGGAGATGGAGATGGAGACAGATACAAGGTGTCCTCTGAAACTACGAGTGGCTAGAGTAGACACGGAGGTTAGTAAGAAAACTTTTCTAGGTATTTGCTCATGTGATTTTGCGGCTGTTCAGCAAGTGATCCTGCGTCGTAGGTGTGTTGTCTAGCTCACTTTGGCAGTTTGGCAGGTAAAAATGAACTTTTGGTTTCAGTTCGGATGTGCGTTAGCTTCAGTACTTCTGTTGGGCGAATATGGTTGGATTTTGCCGAATCAGTGTACGCCTACAAGAATGGAAAAAGTGCTGGATTGGGTTTGGATTTCAGTATATATGTTGCAACGTTTTATTTGGTGAGCTTGGTTTCAGTGGAAAATTCTTGTTGTTAGGAATTATTTCTGTGAGACACAGGAAGCGTTCGGATTCAGTTTTCTGTGTTTTAGTTCTGGATTTTGGTCGGATTGGGTTCGGATTCAGTTAGTTGAATTTGGCTAGCTAGCTTGTAAGTTGATTAGCATGTTGGTGTGGCGAAAATGGTGCTGGACGGGGGTGTGCTGTTATAGTTGCAATGCAAATTTGTTTGGGAGCAAGTTGCTTCGGATGGGGGTGTGCTGTTTTGGATATTTTCCCTGTACCACAGGGAAAATGTGTGTTGTTGGCATTTAGAAGAAATGATTCACTGATTCTGGATTGTGCCCTGTTTTTATCTGGATTGTTAGTGCTAGTTGTTCTGGTAAAAGAATTAGATAGGTTTCTGGCATTTGTGGAGGGAGGGCGAGCATGGTAGAGTGAGTAATAAATTTTGTGGAAAATGTTGATTTTCTGACTCAGTGTCTGTCTGCAATGAAAAAATGCTCGAGTGGGATTGGATTCAGTGTCTATCTTAAGAGTGTTTATTTGATGAGCTTGGTTTCATTTGAAGGCACGGGATTAAATAAGTAGTTTCGTAATACTGGTTATTCGCAAGAACTGTGATGAAGTATTGTTTTTGGTGGGATGGAAAGTACTGAACTAGAATTGGTATGATATTTATTATTAGGGAGATTGCTTCTGATACATGTACTTGGACAACAAAACCAGTGAGAGTGACAAATTGGTCCATTTTTTGTGGCATACACAACCATGGTTTAGGGGATTTCCAAGCATCGGCTGGATTGGGTCCGGATTCAGTTCATATCGTAGTGTTTATTTGATGAATTTGGATTCAGTGGAAGGCACGGCAATAAGTAAGTAGTGGTGTAATAATTATTTATCCGGAAGATTTGTGATGAAGTATGGTTTTTGGTGGGCGGGACATGACTGAATTAGAATTGGTATAATACCTGATATTTGGAAGATTTCTCTTTGATACATGTGCTTGGAGAACAAAAACAGTGACAGTGGTTGGTTGGTCCATTTTTTTCCATAGAGACCCTGGTTTAGGGGATTTCCAAGTGTCAGTTGGGTGTACATGATTTTTTTTTAGTTTTAAACTGCAGCGGGTGGTCTTCTTATTTTGGCGTTGGTGATTAGCATTGCATCGCACGTTGTTTGGTGCAAATCCCTTTGTTTGTACACTATCTGTCGATTTTTATAATCCTGTCGTTGTGAGACATTGCTTCAAGGTTAGGATTGGGAAAGCACCGGATGAGAGGGAGATGAACCCTGACAGGAAGACAACTCTTGAATAATCTGTGCGCGCTTACGCAGAGAAGGGGGGTGGCATGTTGTCAATCCCAAAATTGGCACAAGTTTTGATTCATTGGATGAGGCTTATGAGTTCTACAACCTATACTCATGGGAAACTGGGTTTGGGTTTTGCACGATCTGCAGAGTGCATGGCCACAAGGGTGCAACTTGCCCCCAAAGAGGTGATGTGCCGAAGGCTCCAAGGAAATTTCCGAAATGCACAAACTGTGGGGTGGTCAGCCATCGTTGCAATGCTTGCGGCGCTAAAAAGAGCGGTCCATTTGAACCAAACTTCCTCTAAACTAAGGATTGATGTGCTGATCCTTTGTAATGTTTCTTGCCAGAAAATCCCAAATGCTGCAAACTTTGTCTTTCTTGTAGTGGAACAACTTGCCTGAACTGATTGTGATGTTCCAGCTGGTTTACTTTGCCGGTGCTAGTGTATACAACATAGTTTTCTTAATCCATGTACTGTGCCCACTAGCAAAAAATGTAGTTGCTGCCGCTGAAACAAAAAAAAAATGGTTGTTTTGCTATCTGCGCATGTGATCAGGCTGCTGGCCAGGGGTGTGTCAATACTAATTAATGTTCCTTTTTATTTCTAAACGCACTTGTCTATTCTGTGCAAACTACATTGGCTACGTTGTTGTTTCCAGCATCAAACAGCTGTTTTTTAAGAATTTGTGATAGCATGCTTAGTTGTGTCAACATTTAGCCATGCAAATGATTCTTCTCCATTTATTTATGTGTGACATGGCAACCAGGTTCATACGAGTTCATTTTTTTCAATCTATTCAACTCGGTCATGGCATGGCAGCTAGGCTTATCGTTTTAAACAGGGTGTGCTGTTACGCCAGATGAATTGACAATAAGATGTCATAGCTTTCGTAGGATTCTCTCCATTGCACTTTGAAACCAGCTGGCAGGGGAGAGCACGCGCCCTCTGTCGAGCACAGGTATGGTACAGGCATTGAATGGCTGTAGCAGAGTAGCGTGGGTGTTGCTGAGTTCCATGGTCTACAGCTACGTATCTGCAGGCGCTGGTTGACTGGATTCCGTGCTTACTCCCTTTCTAAAATATAATCACAGGAAAAAAGAGATAGATTATGACTTGGAACCTAAGAAAATAACGAATGACTCAGTGAAAAAGTTAGCATTAAATCGATCGTGTGAGCAATGGAGCATGTTAACTGAATCGGTTTCTTCCTTGCTCATCCTGTATGTGTGCGCGCCACTCCGCCTGGTCTCCTAGACGAGCAGTTTGCATGCAGGACGAACACATGCCGTTGGACTGCCAAGTGACAAGTGATGGAAGCGCTGCCCCCCAAAACTTTTTCTTGGGAGGGCATAGTAAATTCGGGGAAGTGACAGACTGAGGAAAGGGTAGCACATATCGCGGCGGGTAGCTGTAGCACTGGATCGGGCCTCTCTCCTGAAACTTAAAACTTAAGGCTAATTCACAACACTTGTACATATAAGCGTGATTACTCGGGGATAAAACTGATTGATCTATCTGATTCAATATAATAACACGTGTAACTAGGTTGCTTGGATTATCCTGGCTGGTACAAATGACACAAACTGCAGTTCGATGTTAGTGTTTATTGATTTTAAGCACATCTGTAGCCAGTGCGATGGTGAAATCAAACATTAACAGGCCCAAAAACTTGATTAGTAACCTAGTGGTAAACACTTGGTGTTTCACTGGACCCAAATGCTGCACGTAGGCACCTTTGCGTGTTGGTGCTCTTCGGTCGGCCACAAAACGTCCACGACGTGCATGAACAGCTCGTACAGGTATCCACGCGCATTGTGCAGGAGTACTACCGCGAGTCCGGGACCAACGATGTGCGTACATGTCAGGTGCGTGTAAGAGGCCTACCTGCCTTTGTATGTGCGTGGGCCATCGCTGATCCAATACAGCCCAAAAATAAATCGAATACGTGCCCTATACCCTGCCCGCGCGGATCCCCATGGTGGTCCGACGACTGAGATTAAGGCCTGCCTGTAGCGCAGCCACCATTGGCATTTTCCAAAAATACCATTTGTTTTTTTAGTGGGAGCGCTGAGTCGTTTCTAGCGGAGCCGCACGGTAGCAGGTGAAACTATGTCATGGATCCGTAAAAAGAATGTCATGGTGCACTGTGTGGAGTGGAGCGTTTTGGTGACCGGGCTCCATGGAGCATGGAATTTTTAAAAAATTCAAAATTCAAAATTTTGCGGTTTCAAAGAAATCTGAAAAAAATATGCAAGGATGAAATGCATATGCGTCTAAAAATTCAGGATGAAATACCTTGAAATACGACCCTACAAAAAAAGTAAATTCATGAATTTCGAGGATGAATAGTATCATGTGCCGAAAAGCCTCAGGTTTTCTTTTTTGTGTGCATATGCCTCATTTCAACGCATTTCATATTAAAAATTACATGCATGTAAATTATGCCTCCATGTATATCTGTATTTTTTTCAAAACTTTTTGAAACATAAAAATATGAATTTTGATAAAGTTTGAATTTTGGAAATGAAGGCCTCCATGGAGCTCGTCCTCCAAAAGCAATTTTCGCACTGTGTGCCGCTATGTTCATGAGTAAATAATGTTTCGATCTTGTGGTTGGATGTTTTGCAATACTTGAACTGATTGCACGCCAACTAGCTAGTGCCAATATATAGCGTTACAAGATGCGACCACCTCGTCCATATCTAGTCCTATAATTGTGCTACAAGAAAGGAAGATTAGGACGTGGCCGACAAGATTAGAATTGATACACATAATCACAAAAGGACACGCTCGTGCATGGGACATGCACGTGCACTTTCAACAGATCTAATCGGTGGAGCGGCTATAGTGGTGGCCGTTGTGGAAGGAGTTGATGACGAATGCATCTCGACCTCGTGTGTGTGGCACTTGTTGAGATTGGGTACGTGGAGCCACCTCATACCCTTATCCGTTCCTTTGATGTTACTTGAACCAGAGACCTCGCCCGTGAAGTAAATCATCGCCCCTACGGTACAAATTTTTTTATACCCATCACTCGCCAAGGTAAACGGGTACCCGCGGATAAAATACCCATGTTTGCAAAGCATTAAATTGAGCAGCGCCATAAACAACAACATACAATCATAATTTACACACAATAACAGATCATAAAAGGAGCATATACTTATAAACAAGCGCACTCATAAATAACAACACATTCTAATAAACAACGTCATTTTCTTATACACAATAACATATCAAAATAACACCACATTAATAAGCATCTGCACATAGTCATACATTTGAAGTTCACAAACTCATGACGAAGTGTCGGGGTAACTTCGTCATACTTGTAAGATTTTATACGGGTACATGGGTATACAGGTATGAGTTATACGATCCCATACCTGTACCCGCTCTACCCTATGGGTTTGGGAATTCTCTATTTATATACCCACGGATAACTTTCTGTGTCATACCCTTACCCTATAGAATTTTTACCCACCGGGAACATGGGTAATGGGTACCCATTGCCATCCAGTGTGTCTCGACGTACCTCCTTTCCGGTGTGTTCTCTCCCCTTAAATATATCAACCTTACGGGCGTCATGCACCAGAGAATGGCCGGGGGGACACTTCACGAAAGTTTCTACCCTTGATTTCGGGAAGCAGCCCAAATATGGTATGACCGGGCGTGGTCGTACTGGCGCTCGACCCCTCTCTAGAACGGCCATTGGTGTCCTGTTGATATGAAAATGCTCTTTTATTTGCTTTTATCCCCTTTGCACATTGGATTTGCAACAAATTGCCAAAACAAATGAATTTTCCAATCTTACAATTAATTAGATTAATCTTACAACTTGGAGGAAAACCTTAAGAATAACATGATTAAGAGCAACTCCAACAGCTCTCCTCTCCGTAAAAACACTGCCTTTTATGGGAAGTTGGGGCAAAAAAAATCTCTCCAACGGTTCCGTAAACCATCCATAACTTTAGAGGGTCATGTAAACTAGGATCTTTCTCCCCTCAGATTTACGGGAAGATTATATAATTATGGCAGGTAAGAAACTGTCTGAAATTTCAACATGCAGCCCACCGGAACCTCACTGAAACATCGCCGCTATCACGCCGGAACACTGGCGCACCACCACGCCGGAACGTCATCACACTGTTACCGACGTGCCGCCGCCCGCACCACCACCTGTCGCCGCCCTGCGCCACGCCCGCGCCGGCATCGCCATCCTTTTTCACGCCATCTCGTGCCGCTCCTCGCCGGCGGCCATTACGCGCGTCACTGGCCAGCGGGTCCTAGGCTATTATTTATTTTGGTTTAATTAAAAATAAAATAAAAACTGATTTAGAAGTCTGGAAATAGTCTATTTTATGGTTGCCAAGAAAACAATAATAAATGGGGTTTTAAGGATACTACGAACTAGGATGTCAAATAAACTAAACTATAACACATGATACAAATGGGTTTGTAACCGTATGATTGAATAGAGCGAAAGGCGGTGTCTAGGCTTTCGGCCTCGCTAGTACTAGAGGGGCGACTAAGTGACAGCAACATGCTCCCTCCTTCCCAAAATATAGGATGCACATTGACTTTTTTTGGTTTTCATCGCACAATTTTGACTGTGATTTTTCACTTACTGTATGCCTACAGAATTATTATAAAGACATACAAAATAGAATTATTTTGCAAGACAAATACGATGATACTGTTGATACATATTCAATTCATGTGTTTCGGTATATATTAATTGTCAAAGTCATGCATCAAATACCGTGCAAAGGCAAGCTCGCCTTATATTTTGGGAAGGATGGAGTACTATATAATATTACAAATGATATTCCTTAGACGATTAAACAATCTCATATGGTTTTCATCCGCGGGCTGCCACGCTTCGGTGTACTAGACATAACCTCACACGAAGGTGTCAATAATACACAACGGACCAAAGGATCACATAAACCCATCTATCTAGTCCATGTATGTACAAGTCCTCACAAGATCATATGAGGCTGGTCGTAGTGGGGAGTATCCTATACGTACTAGTATCATGCATACAATACTAGTGTATGATACTACATCTGTGATGCATAGTATCATAGACTAGTATCATAGGTGGTCTCATTTATTGCCCTGCATGACACATGGTAGCATAACATTTATTATGATACGGTATCTACTTATATTACTATAACCCTCTCTCTCTTCTTTAATTGTCTGCCACATAAGCATGTTTACGAGTCCCAAGTGCATGATGCCGGTTATGTTACCCCCACTATGGCCAGCCTGAAAGGATGTATCCCAACATAGCATTACGTGCAACACGAAGAGAGTAAATACTAGATGATGCCACACAGACTAATATTGCGTACTACATCATACATCAACCTAGAACTGAATCAATCACTCAAACATAGATGAATATAGACACAAGGAGGAATGCTTCATTGACGTCATCAACATGTTCAATCTTGCAAATTACAAGTGCGAGGAAGAAGATGGAGATGACTATTGGCGCACACGGCCTATGGCCGGCGCCTGGTGATGGTGGCAGCGCGTCCTTCTTCTCCTCTTGCGTGGCCTCATGGTGGTGGCGATGGAGAGAGAGGCATCCCTCTAGATGAGAGGGGAGAGCCTTCCGACAGCTGCATTGGCTTGTGGTGGACTATAGATGATCATCTCCGACGGCTAGGGTTGGAGGTCTTTATATAGGAGACCTTGTTGGGTCTCGTCAGTTGATGTATATCTGCCACCTTAATTCAAGGGCCCTAGATGAGCCTAATCTGCTCCCAAAACATCCCTTAAAGGCCAAGAAAGTCATAGGAACAAACGGGGACGAAATCCACGAAGAATCTGGTCTGGAAAGGTAATTTTCGTGCTTGTGTGGGCCTGGTATGACCAGTGGTAGTTTGCTGTACCTTATTAGGCGCAGGGCTCCTCCAGTAAACGGTCACCATTTCCTCATACGGATTCGGAATTCGACGTTCTTGGGCTCGTTAAAATCGTACAAACAATCTCGATGCACCTATGGTATTATATCCAGATTTGGAGCACTTTGGAAAAATGTTATGTTTTACCTTCTGAAATGCGCAAGCTTGTGCCTGGAACTTCTCTGGTTTGTCCCCCAACTTGTTTTTTATGTGTCAAGTCCATGAACATGCCAATACACCTACAAAGACCACAAAACAAATAAAACTAACAAAAACAAATAAAAACTAAAAGATTTGCAACCAACTTGGTAAAACAAGTAAAGATAAAAAAACTATGCAATGATAACATGAATACGTGCTAGATGGATATGATATGAGGGGTTTTGGCACTAATATATATTCTAAAAAGTATGCATAAAATCCACTCATCAGACATCATTAAGCAATTTTATGCATACTAAGCCTCGTGAGCCCAACACACTAAGTGCTAGCTGGTTCAAAATCATTCCGCCACCATCAGCTCGTGCCACGGCTATGCCTCGCTATCCTTCGATGTTGTGAGATTAGTGGGTCGGCCCAGTACTGCAGCTGACAAGAGCTATTTTGAGAAACTTCTATGGATCCCCCAGCCCGTTTTTCGAAGCTTAAGTGCGTCTTTTTTGTGTTTTTCTTATCGGTTTTCTTTATTTTTTTCATTTATTTCTTTTTTCTTTTTTAAATAGGTGGTGTACATTTTTCTTATACACGCGAAATATTTTTTGATACACGTTGAACATTTCTTAAATTTATGAGGAACAATTTTTGAAATAAATTTATTTAAAAAGAAAATAAATTTTAAATATTTTCAAGTACGCATTGAATTTGTGTTTGCATGTTATGAAACATTTGTTCTAAGCTACATGACTTTTTTATAAATTTCACAAACATTTTTTTTTACCCTCAAAATAAATAAATAGGTAATTGCCATCAACATATTCTTGGAACACGTGAACATTTTTCACATGTCACAAAAAAAATTAGTAGTACGATTTTTTTTTAAACTACATGAAGTTTTTAACATTGTATAAACATTTTTTTCATAAATGTGATGAAAATATTTTTGAAACACGTGATTTTTTTAAATGTCATGAACAATTTTACAAATGCATCTCTTTGCAAAAAAAAATTAGAAATGCATCAACATATTTAAATGTTACTAATCTGTTTTTGAATGCTCTTAACATTTTTATAAAATCTGTGTGAACAAATGTTTGTATTATGTATATTTAGAATATTTAGAAATATAAATTTAAATTTAAAAAATTAAAGGAAAAACAAACAAACTAACTAGCAAATGCCGGCCCAGTATCTCGTCGCTTCGGGCAAGGGTACGGACGCTCGCGCTCGCTGCGAGCGAGACAAAGCCCCTCCTGCCAGCTCGGGGTACAGCCATGGCGTCCCGCTCCCTGGTCGTGAACGCGTCAGCAGCGCACAGCGCTCCAAAGGTGATCCGCGGCACTGGAGACTCCCACAGCCCCGAAACTCTTCACCGATCTGAACCGCGGGGCGGGGCACATCACACGGCAGTGCACCATGGCTTAGTTTCATCTGCTGCCCCCGGCCGGCTGTACGCTTCGCTTCCCCGGCCGCGTGCATGACTGCAACTGGTGGGGTCTTTGTTAGGATTTAATTAAGGGCGATGCTAGGCGCCGGCGCACCGGCCGAACGCTTCGGCCGGTCCAACTCTAGCCGTCAGATCGGCCCATTCCGATCCATTGGATTCTTATCCAACCAGGGCGTCGTCTTCCTCTCGCGAGCGCGGACGGGAAAGGAACCCCGTCTCGTCGCCCGTCTTCGCCGGCCGCCCCACGCTCCGGCACTCAGCTCGCCCCGCCTGCTCGCCGCCCCTGCCGCCGGTTGGAGCTGACCGCTCGCCGCCTCGGCCGCCCGTCGGAGCGCCATGGATACAGCTCCGCGACTCAAGTCGTCCAAGTCCGCTCGCCGCCCCGGCCGCCAGTCGGGGCCGCCCGCGCTCCGGGACTCAGCTCGCCCCGACCGCTCGCTGCCCCCGCTGCTCGTCGGAGTGCCATGGATGCAGCTCCGCCTCACCGATGATTGGTTCCAGCAAAAAACTGAGATGCCTCGTGGTAGCATTTTCCCGTGTCAGTCGTAGCAAATGAAGACAACGGTTGCAGCAAAAAAAATCCATCGGCGTCGCCATTGTAGCAAACATGTTAATCGGATGTAGCAAAACACATCGTCAATGGTAGCAAAAAACGAGGTTGTTGCAACAAAAAATGTTCGTCCTCGTCGTCGCCGGTCACACCTCAATCGCAAAAAAGTACCATGGCCGCATGAATGGATGTAGCAAAACACACAGACGATAGTAGCAAAAAATTGACACGGTTGTAGCTACGGTGGAAGCTTTTCTGTAAACGATTGAAACTTTTTTCGTTTTGAGCAGCGCCTGGGTGAAAAATTCATCTCTCGTTCGGTTGAAGCTTTTTTCATCGAAGGTTGTAGCATTTTCTGTAGACGGTTGTAGTTTTCCTCGATGGCACTGAACGCTTGCAACTTTCTGTATATCCGATGTAGCAAAACTCGGCGCCGGTTGTAGCTGAGTGGTGTGCCGGTTGTAGCTGAGTGGTGTGCCGGTTGTAGCAAAATGTGATACAGGTTGTAGCATGTAACAAAAAAGCGCGATGTCTAGTGTTTGCTCGCGATGACGATGACGCCGTTTTGCTGCAACAGTAGTAGATTTTTGCTACCACCGGCGATTGAATTTGCTACAACCGGTTCTAACAAAAAATCACCGTGGGGTGTAGTCTGCCATGGCTGGGGAGGCTCGAGCGCTGCAAGGTCTGGCGAGGGGCGGCCGGGGCGGATTCCAGGGAGAGGCAGAGGGGCGGATTCTGGGAAGAGGCAGAGGGGTAGTAGTCCGGCGAGGGGCGGCCGCAGGCGGACGAGATCCGGCGAGGGGCGGCCGCACGCGAACGACATCCGGTGAGGGGCGGCCGCACGCGGACGACAAGGCGCTCTTCTCTGGCGGCGGCGGTCGAAGAAGCCCGCTAGTCGTCTGGCCCGCGCGTGGTGCCTGCCGGCGCTGGTGCCCTCCTGTACGTGCGCTGCGCGAGGAAGAGGGAGACCGGCCGAATCGTTCCGCCGGTGCCCCGGCCCCAAACATTTTCCTTTAATTAATTCTATTAATCCCCGCTTTTCCTAATTAAGACGGTTGTCTCATGTCCCTTCGGACGCACCCCTTCTGACGCTATATATGTGTAATCCCATCATTAATAAAAACAACTGTTCACTTTCCATCCTTATCGATTGTCTCTCGTTCCCTACTCGAAACACGTTATCAGCACGCTCCCGGCGGAGCGAATCCATCTTTGTGCCGTTCTCCGTCTACGGCAGCGCTCTCTCGTTAATTGGACGGCCTCAGCCCGGCGGAAACGCTTCCAAGCGGCAGCCTTGCATCATGCATGGCAACGACATGAATCTCTCGATCTCTAAATTAACTCTTCAAGAGCGATTCCTTGCAGGAAGTGTACGAGATAACGAGGAACAAGGGCATTGGCATCCGTCGATCCAAATTTCTCTTTATAGAACGTGAATCAAGGTACGATGCCTCACTTCATTACCATCTTCGCTGAACTGGTGGTGGCGCTCATCGTCATCTTGCCATCAGCGTCTGGCCTCGACCCCGCTCTGGACTGGGCGACCGGAACCACCGGCTTCGCGTCCCGCGACGGAAACGCGCATCCGCACAGATCGGCGGCGCTGGCCCTCTACAGGGTCGCCCTCCGGCATGAGCGGCTCCTCCGACGCCGCAGTCGTCGATGTTGATGCAGTCGCGCCAAGCGCCCCCCGCCGTAGGTGCCTCCGAGGAAGAGCGCGGCTGGAGTCCCTCCGGTCTTGGTCGTGTGGATTGGGGATCGAATCTACTCCTTCTGTGGATATCCCTGTCTACTCTTCCTTATCCATTCGGTTGATCAGGCTGCACCTGGCTGGGCTGCCCTACGTGTTCTATTTGCATGCGGTTGGGCCGCCAGGTGCTCATGCTAATTTGCATTATTTGCTTAATTGCTCGTATTTTTAGTTTTTTAGCAGATTAGTGCTCCAACAACTATTGCTATTTATTAGCATTTGTCATGTTGAGGCCACATCTGCATTCAAATCATCCTCTGTTGAATTTTAAAATTTCCAAAGATACATGGTTGTTAATGCCTAGCATGTTCTTTACCGATACCACGACATTGTTTTACGACTGAGATTAAATTTTTCTCGCACAATAATGTTGATTTGCGATTGAGAAATTTTTTCTCGCAAAACAATCTCATTGCGATTGAGATTAATTTTCTCTCGCAAAACAATCTCATTGCGATTGAGATTAATTTTCTCTCGCAAAATATTAATTCACTTTGCTGAATTATCTTGCAACTTGATACAAGATCATCTCATTTTATTTTGAGGTCTATACAATTCATGTTTTTCACTTGAACATCAAGTTTGCAACATCATTACTATTCATTACAATAGTACTGTATATCTGTTGAGTACCGAGATGTATTCCAGATCTTAAGTTGATGTAATATATTTCCACGTTTACCACGCGTTGAGATTAATTACGTTCATTTGCTATTGAGATTTTCTCATCTCTTGCAGTACCTCTGCAGTACTATTTCTCCGTTGAGTACGATGTATTCCGGAATATATCTATGATGTATTTATTTCCATGTGAAACACATGTCGGGATTAATACTTCTATTTGCAATTGCGATTTTCAATTCCTTGCAAATACAGATGCAAAATTCAAAGTGATTTCGTCAAATTGATGCTTGGGATCACAAGGAAGTCATGGATCTACTGCCTATGCAGATTATCGATGATTACTGATAAAGCCCACATCTTGTCGTTTCGACACTATGGTTGCTTTACAAAGTGCTCTCCCACGCATTTTACTAAGTCATGACATAAGGCATTGTGAGTGAGTATCTACTGATTTCATCAGATTATACTCCCTATGCTGCGAGACCCACTCCATTTTTGGAGATTATCTTCAAGGTGTCATACTTAACAATTTGAGATTCACATTGATGGTTTCAAGATAACTTCTTGAAATACTGATTGATTTTGCTAAGTTCATTACAACATCAACCATAATGGTCTTTAATTTACTGGCTTTAAATTAATTATCTCTGGTTTACCCATAGAGGTAACATATGGCTATAGAATTTGAGGCTTTCGCCCTCAGTGGCCACCACTGCCCTATCTGGGCCATGGACATCATGATCACTCTTGTGTCTCGTGGAATAGTGTGTGCAATCCAGGACCACATGATTAACCTCTGGTCGGAGTCACACCGCTAACAGAAAAAAAATTGTCTTATACAGCATAAGGCATTATATCGATTCAGATCTATGCATCTGGTTATTCTGTATCAGCAATTCCTAGGATACAATGAACCTCAAGGGCAAAGGTTTGAATCTTATTTCAACCTTTAATCCGACATCACCAGCTGTGACGGGACCCTATGGGCACGGAGAATGTGATGGTTGAATGTGCCTCAACCGACATGTTTGGAGACTATGAATAGTCTTCCAATCTCCTGAGTGGTTAATATAATTAATGTCCATTTACGATATCGTAACAACAGCATAAGTATTGTTGTCATCATATATTGTATATCACAATATATTGTATCAACACTTTGATACAAATACATTTGTATGTATTCTATATATCTGACAATGATTTTCATATTGAGAATCTTCATGTCTATATATAGATTTCTACGGGAGTCAATCCGATGAAAAATGATATGTGCCTTGTGGACACATGCACCACAAACTCTATACTGAGAAAAGTCCAATGTTTCCACTCTCATTGAGAGAAAGGAGATATTTTAAAATCGCTAGACACGATGAGGTATTTGTTGACTCAACTCGAGTCATATTCACTATCCATGTGGGTACTCGAGTAACGTCGGGATGCTTTATTGCTTCTCAGGTTTAACTCGTACCCTACTAAACTATGGAGGTATCCGTTAAAATAGTTTCCATAGCGAAACTTATGATGACAACAAAGAGAAATAACTTCTCTTTACCATATGCAACGGATATGGCAAGCACATTCTCTATGTATCATCTGGATTGTACTACACATACTACAAAACTCGTAGCACATGTTGCGTCCAAGATAGTTTTCCAAAATGTCTTGTACATGAAAAACTTGGCATACTCGCCTTGGTCATCGAGACATTGGGTTGAAACCGAAACTATCAGCAATTCCAATAGTTTATGATTATTATGATGCTAAATTCTAACACCATTTGGATTTTATGTGCACTACAAGTGACACAGGGAAGCTAATTTTAAGGCTCGCACACCTTAAAGTCTACCCTGAACCACTCAGACTCCTTGAATGCATCAAGTTGAGGTAAGTGGCTCTTCCCATCCATTGACTAGACTATTCAGGTATTCCATGGTTCTAAAAGACATATCTACATGATGGTCTTAAGTGTGTGCTTTATTCACACGAAATCCTTGGCTCATTATCCTGACATCGATTTCAAGCAAATCGAATGGATAGCATTGCAGAATTCTCCTTGAGTGCCTTCTCTATGGCCCTCGGATTGAAATTTAGCAATTTGTCCTAATGTCTAGACTCAAAATGGTTTGGTAGAATCCTATCCAAAGAGTTAAGCTCATTGCATTATCTTTACTTTGGAATTGCAACTTGCCAACTTTACGTCGGAGTCATTCAGTTTTACACGCTCATGACAAAACTGCATAATATTATTCCCCTCTATCTTTGATATGTGGATATCTACCAAGTATTTCCTATCTGCGGTAATTCGGTTGCATACCGATATCACCACCTGGCATACATCATTGGCCCCTCAACATATAGTTGGGATCTATGTGAGGAATAACTGTATTTCCGTCAATACCTCAAGCCCCTCGCATGGGGAGTTATTCAAGGCCAGTATGCTAATTCAATGAGGAACATTTTCAGGCATTAGGGGGAGATTTCAAGTACCATAAAGAATGCCAGGAAATTAGTGGAAGGTTCAACACATTTCTGCCTCAAATCCACGTACTCAAAGATCGAGATAAATGCACTCGTGGTCATTGTATTTGAAGCGAAAACACGATACGATCACTGAACTTTAAAATACGCTCATTACGGTCACTGTATACACGAAGCGGTGATTATACGGTCACCGAATCGCCGTATAGCATCGTATTGAAATCTGTTGACCAGTCAAATGGCTCTGCTGACCGGTCAAATAATCTGTGTGGCAAATATTGTAATGAGCCATGCCTGTCAGTGGGTCAAGAAATAAAATAAGAGAAACAAAAACAATGCGCGCGAGCGAAGAGGATTCGAACCGGCGCCCTCTCACACGAGCCGACCGCGCGGAACCGCTGTGCCAGATAAGTCAACTTGTCATTTAGTAAGCGCTTCATCACCTTTTAAACAGCACAATTCACACAATGCACACAAGCGATCCAAGCAGTCCTAAAAAGTAAAACACGCACATATTCCGGACAGAGGCATGTTTATAAAATTATTTTCGTTTTATAAAATTATATAACTTTGCCAAAACAATGAAACCTTTTTTCATTCAACTTTGAAAGTGTTTGCATCTTTAAAAAAAATCATGCAATTTTTGAAAAAAATGTTTGCATATATTTTTAAACTTTATGTAATTTTATATTTTAAATTCATGAAATATTTCTTAAAAACACATGATTTTTATGGAAACGGACGGACATTCCTATAAAGGTAACACTACTTCACATTACATGAGTATTACTCGCAATTTTTTTTACATTACATGAGTATTCTAAAAATGCGTGCACAATTTTTAAAATCGTATGAACATTTTTTTTAATTAAAGAAGCACCTTTTGGACTGCATAAATATCAATATATTAATATAAAACTGAATATTTTTAATCAATTATGAGTTGGCGTGAATATTTTTTGCTTGTGAATTCTTTTACGTGGCACATGCTTGCGTGCATGTGTGCTGTTTCAAATCAACAAACTAAGCTTCTGCATGTTATCTTAACAGGGTGTGGCTCAGTTGGCTGGCGTGCCTCGGATTTTTGGGTGAGGATCAGGTTTTCTTTATTTCTTCGGTCCATTGACAGGTCGGACCCACAGGACAGCAAGAAATGCACGGTGACGAAGCTGCGCTAGGCTGCGTGCATGCTTTATATATAAACGTGAGCGCCTAAGCGTAAACAAACCGTTTCGACGGGTGTACTGGCTACCACGCGCGCGCCTGGTGCGCGAAATGCTCGATGGCTCAGGTGCGTAAATACACTTGTTTGTTTCAAGTTTATTTCTTTGACCCACTGACAGACAGGGCCCACTGCAATATTAGCCACATAAGTCTTTGACTGGTCAACAAAGCTTGACCATTTGACTGGTCAACAGACTTCAATACGATGCTATACGGCGAGTCGGTGACCGTATAAATCATCACTTCGCGTATATAGTGACCGTAATGAGCGTATTTCAAAGTTTAGTAACCGTATCGCTTTCGCTTCAAATACAGCGACCACAAGTGTATTTATCTCTCAAAGATCTGAACCATGCGTTCAGAAGATTTGCAACACATTGCAAATAACCTGCCAGATTCATTTACTGACTATAAAGGTGTCATACAATCCTACAATCCTGAGAAATATGTCGGAAAGAGTGGAGGTACCAACTAAAACCACTCAACTTCCCGTTCAAAGCAACGGGGGGAGAAGTACGACAATAGTACATCAGGATTCAGCTTCTCGCGAGCAAGGATATCAAGGCCTGTGAATCAGTAAATGCAAGTCAACTTCACGTTGACAGACACCTGATGGGTAGTATACACCCAATGGACGGGAAACCTCCACCAACCCAGGTCATAGTGCACAAAATGACTGGGACATCGGAATACCCGACTCAATCGCATTGGGAAATCGCGAGCAGTCACTATGGGTAACGATTTCCATCAACTATATATTGATATATAGATTCTGGAGAAACATATAACCGAAGTTTACAATTGTCGACATACATTTCTCAACTAGATTGAAAAAACCTTTCAAGTGATTCAGATCCAAAGACCATGGCCATGGCAAAGTGTGAACAACACTCGGACTGAACTCAAGCAAAGGGTATAATCTAGGTAGAAATGATCTTGCTCAATAATGGGAAGATATTCATAAGCAATACCTACACCAGTTTTCTTCTGGAAACATAATTGAGAATAACGAGGTGGTGAAACAAAGAGCAAGTATTGTAGCACAAGGGTTCACGCAGATACCCAACTATTCTCCAGAGGTGGAATCTCATTCCGATACCTTATATCATTGGCAGTTTAAAAGCATCTATCTCTGCAGTTGATAGATGTAGTGATTACATATCCATGTGGATCACTAGATTCAGACATATATGATTGATTTTCGATGGAATCTCAATTCTGAATCGAAATACAAAATGCAACATACATGGTGTAAAATTAGTAAGTCACCATACGACTTATTGTGGTCAGTACATATGGTACAACCGACGTAGTGAGTTCCTTATACAAAAGGATTACTCCTGCAAAGATGATTATCCATGTTTGTATGTCTGCAATGACGACACATGTAATTATCTAATGACGGAGTTTAAATGAAGGATTTGGGTAAACCAAAACACCGCTCGTTATTGCAACTTGAGCACCTTCATTCATGCATTATGGTATACTATGTTGTCTATATCCAAAATATATTGAAGAAATTCATTGTGGACAAATCTTATCCATCCATAACTCTCATGGTAGTTCATTCTCTAGACGTAGAGAAAGATCTATTTAGACCAAGAGATGGCGGAAATGAGATATTGGGACTCAACGTTCCATAATGCCATTGGATCCACCAAACACAATTGGTTGGTACTCAAGAATATCTTTCGATATCTTCAAGGCATCAAACATGTTGTCCTGGTTTTTCAGTTTCACAGAAAATGTGAACACCTACATCGATCGGATCCTCACTATGTCAGATCGTAGACAAGTTTAGTGTTCCTACTAGGTGTGGTAGCCCCCTCATGAAGAGTCTTCTAAACAGACCTCATGGCTACATTCACCAACCATTATCTCAACGATAATGTTTCTTGTGTTGCCCGGATGCAAACAGGTTACATAATAAGCAATATCACTATATTGCATATCTTGCAAGTCAAATCATGCGACTGATTTGTTCAGCGGGTCTCTACCAACTTCTATGTTTTGGTATGTGACAGCTTCGAATTTTGCAAGAATCAGGGGGAGTATCTTCCTGAATTGTTCCTGTTCAATGCATCATATTATACTCTTTTTCCCTTCATGAGTTTACTTTACAGGTTCTCATAAAGGTTTTTAATGAGGTAATATCAACATGAGATCATATGTCATACTTTCTGTTTTCCCCACCGGGGTTTTTGGGAAAGTATATATGACATATTTATTGTCCTCTAAACTTTATGAGTTTTCTCGTATTGAGTTAAAAGAGACAATGACCATTATATGTTGTGCCATTTTCTCCTTATTTTTCCCACTGGGTTTGAAGGAGTTTTAGCAACATATCAAACACCTATCTCCTCATATTTTTCCCACAGGGTTTTTGGAGGAGCTTTTTCAAGATGATGATACTTACACTAACAAGCATGGATTAGGGGGTGTTAGGATTTAATTAATTCTATTAATCCCTGCTTTTCCTAATTGAGGCGGTTGTCTCATGTCCCTTCGGACGCACCCCTTCGGGGGCTATATATATATGTGTAATCCCATCATCAATAAAAACAACAGTTCACTTTACATCCTTGTCGATTGTCTCTCGTTCTCTACTCGAAACAGTCTTTTCCTTATCTTTGCCTCCCATCTACGAAAGGTTTCCACAGACAGGTTCGCTGTCACTGGCCCTGTACGCACTCAGTCTACTGTATGCATTGAGAGGAGTATCTAGCTTTGCTTTGTTAGACACATGCCGGCTGTTCCATGAAGTGTCTTCTCAAATCTTTGGTAATCGTTACGCCACCGCACACCCACGTCCATATACACGCCAAGTACTCAGCTAATGCGTATATGCAATTATGCATATGTAGACAGGAAACAGGAGTACCATAGATAACCACCCCTTAACTAACCACGAGGATATATATCCGAACATACATAACCCACTTGCGAAACGCTACCAAGCATACAAGTACAACATATACGAACCCAAAACCGACGGCAGTGATACCAATTCATCACCAGATTAACATCTCATGGAAGCATTTACTTCCAACAGGGTATTACAATGGGATCATGAACGAATTGCACCATCATATATACACCAATGCTCTAGTAGTGCAAACTTGTAAGGGAGTCACGCACGGAGGAGTATTCGGATATTGTTGACACGCCCATAATGACGCAACAAACTCATGGCTATTGACGATTACAATCTAGTAATGGCAGAAATAAGCATGCCTACAAAAGTTTTCATGGCCAATGACGATTTGGATATACTAGTAGAAACAAGCAAGTCTGCAAAGACTCTTTTTCACCTGAAAACTTGTATCTGTTGGGATCACTCACAACCATCAGCAGAATGGGTACTGTAGCTCCTTGCAAAATTCTCCACACACCTTCTCTTCTTAGCTTCGTCTGCCAATAATCCAACCCAATACTTGATCAGATTACCACATATAAGAACATTAAGTCATTAATCATCCAAGTATCAAACAGTATAGTTTCAAGTAGTATAAATCTAAAGGCAATGCCACTCATTTTCCAGCAATGAAGTAACTTCTATCTTGTGAGATATTACAGAATTTGAATCTTTCTCGTCCTTTCAATTGGTAGTGCTAACAAACACACAACTGACGATATGAACTTGCAAGGCCAGAAATTAACTGTTCTGAAAGGCACGTCTGCCAAAATGTAGTGCCATAGCACCACCTTAGAGTACTAGATGTGCGTCCATTTACTGTCATGTTATTTATTTACATGATCAAACAGTTTAGTTTTTTTTTACGACAGCATAAAAGCATTAAACTGTGTCACAGAACAGAGGAAAAAGCAACAATGGCAATCCTACCAAATGTATTGGGCATAGCGCCACATAAAAGTTGATAATTGTTAAAAGAACTAGAGGCGTGCCATTTAAACGTCTTGTTATTTATTTACATGATCAAACAATTTACTTCTTTTTACCAGTCACGAAACATGGCAGTCACAATTGCCAAATGCAGCTAAGAAGAGTAGACTCGTATGCCATAGCCAACTTGAAAATGTTGGGTCCTCCCATTGGTTTCAATGGGGAAATTATCAATGACAGGAGTTCTCAAACAATGTTACAATCTCACTCGCTGCAAAGATACAAAGGTCGCAGGGGACCATGGAGTGTAAACAGTTAATATTACTTTTCTCTAATATGTGGAACATCGATCATTTTAATGATCATCACTTCGTAACAAAGGCATATAATAGAAGTGTACAACTGCATCAGTTGGCACCTTGCACAATTTAATATCGATGCCAATCCCAATTTCATCATGAATGCTAATATGCAATGACCAGTGGACATAGCAAAATCTTCATTGGTTTTATATAGAACAATGGTCCATCTTAACAAATATCAACACCAGTAGTCACTAAGATAAGATAAATGATGGCAAACTAACAACACTGACTGTTTCCATGATATTAAGAGGCTACACAAAATATGCAGATTATAATTGAGAAAGATGATATGACTCACAGATACAGGGGAGCAAAGCAAAGGGGGAGGTAAATATATATATATATATATATATATATATATATATATATATATATATATATATATATACCTCAACAGAACTGCGATGGTGCATTCCTGTTTGCCTGGTACTCCCTCCAGAGACTAAGAACGAGAGCTGGCATGATAACAAAGCAAGCTGTCACGTGCGAACCAAATATTCCCACATCTATGATCACCGAACCAACCATTTCTCCCTGAGATATCGATCCCTCCACATGTGGCGACATCATTGCTACCAGAAAACCAGCGACCGCTAGCAGGATGAAGGCCACATATGCGACAAATCCAAGCACAATGGGGCGCAGAAGCCTAAAGAAGCGTGCAACCGACTCCGGCCTGATTGCTCCGAAGGCGCTCTGAGGAGGACAGCAATTCTAACAAAACCATATGGATGAACATTATATATGGAATGGTTCGGAAATGGTAGGATGCAAATGAAGTGATGAACACACATGGGAAAAAAACTACTACTACCACTACTCAGCATCAGGACAGCCTGAACTACGAAATTAATTAGACCACAATATATATAGCAACTTAATTAGAACATAATGGTAACCCTGGCCTATGTACAGCTGCAATTCGACCGGATTACAGATCACAGGGAGTTAATTTGCACGATACCTTCTTGAATCCCGAAGTGGATCCAGATACAACTGCAATCGCGTAGGCCACGCACTGCTGCAGGACGGCAAGCGCGAGCAACACAAGAAAGCTGTAGACGCAGACCTTGAGAGCCCCGTACGTGAGCGCCTGGAGGAAGAGGAAGGGGGCGGAGCCCTCGCCCCAGGCGCGGCGCGCCACGACCTTCGCAGCCGAGGCCGCGGAGTTGACCCACGCAGAGGCGAAGCCCAGGCAGGCGAGGGCGACGCGGAGGACGAGCACGAGCGCCAGCATCGGGGCAAGGGCGAAGCGCACGACGACGGCCCGCGCCGGCGGGGGCGGCGGCGACGGCGACGGCGAGGGCAGCACCGCGTCGGCGACGGCCATCGACCGGTACGGGAAACCCTAGCTCCTGGAAGCTTCTCGCCCTCGGAGGAGGCGGAGAGGAGTGGTTGGGCTGGCGCAGAGAGGGGACGACGGGGGTTTGTGGGAAATGGGGATTAGCGAGGAACAGGGGAGGGGGTTTTGCGGCCAGCTGTCCCGCTTCCCTTCCGGGTTCACTTCTAGCGGATGCGGATGCGCATTCGGGTTCTAACCGGGTACGTGGAAATGGTGAGTGCCCGATTCCATCCTGAACAATTACGAATTTCTTGTTTGATACGAATTACCAAATTTCTTGTTCAAACCACCGGGTGAAGTGTTTATATTTATTACCGAACTTTCTTTCAAACAAACAAGAATTGAGTTCCAGTTAGGGTTTTTGAATTTCAAGACTAGTGTCAAACTATTGTGATTGCACGATTAGGTAGATTTCCATGAAGAATCAGCTTGAAAGGAAAAGACAATCTTGAAAGGAAATGACAATAATGTCGCTCGGTTGTCTAAGAGTTTGGATGTAGTTTATATTATTTTTTTCTGGTGTTTTGTTGTCCTGTCATGATTGTTGATGAATAGATCGTAAGTTTTTCAAAAAAAAGCAACTGAATTGATAGATCCTTCGTTCTGGTGGCTGGTGTTGTTTGGTGCTCGGAATATAATTTTTGGTTTTTCTAGGGTCCTCTGCATTGTTGTTGATCCTTTATAATACATTTGGGGGCCTTTTGTAAAAAAAAAGAAATAGATTTTGATGAATAACCGCTCTGAAAGGAAAAAAAAATCCTATTACTAGATAAAGAAAACAGAAACGGTAAAAATTCGATGGCAAATCTGATGTTTTTCATGGTAATTTATATTGGCTCGATGATAGCAAGTTTAGTTTGTAAGCACGATAATTTATATTCGGGTTCTAACAGGGCATGTGGAAATGGTGAGTGCCCGATTCATCCTGCACAATTACCAAACTTCTTGTTCAAGCCACCGGGCGAAATGTTTAGATCTATTACCGAATTTTTTTCGAACAAGATAATAAGAGTTAAGTTTCAGTTATGGTTTTTGAATTTCAAGACTAGTGCCAAACTATGTGATTGGATGATTAGGTAGATTTTCATGAATTCCGCAAAAAAAAGAGGTAGATTTTCATGAAGAATCTGCTGGAAAGGAAAAGAATGTATTCTCGCTAGGTGGTCTACGGATCTTGATGTAATTTTTATTATCTTTTATGTTCATTGTACTGCCATGATTGCTGGTGAATAGATCAGAAGTTTTTCTGGGAAAAAAGAGCAACTAAAATTCGGGTAGATCCTTCCATCTCCAAATAGATTTTGATGAATAACCGGTTTGAGAGGGAAAACAATTACTATTAGTATAACACACCCGATAATAACTAGATAAAAAAATACAGTTGCAGTTCAATGCAATGTACTGAGAAAATTGATGCTATGAACCACATTCATCATGCATATCTGAGAAGTGCCTTCAGATGTTACCACCGACAAAAGAAAATTAAGTTTTCAACGACCCAGAACAAAGGCAAGCAGACACCTCAACCACGATGGACAGCGCACGTTGCAATTGGCGACGAGCTCCAACAATCAAGAATTCGATCGAGAATGAAATAGAAATTCAGCTGACTGAAAATTTAGTAAAATTGAAAGAAAAAGGGCACACATCTTTTTTCACCGTTAACACATCTTGTAAACAAAAAATGGATAAAAATGTCTAATTTATTTTTTGACGGTTGCTTTTTAGGCTAATTCTTTCTTACATTGAGAGATTTTGCGCAAAGAATCTGTCTTCACTTACTTAACAGAAAACCAAACTGAATAGAAGTTAAAACTGAATAGAAGTTAAATGAAGGCTTCTTCAGTTTATCCATGCATTTCGGTTGTCAAATTTGGAATAACAAAATGGGAACAAACCGGTCTAGTGCACCCTCTTAATGGTTCAGCTTGTCTTTGTAACATAGATATACAATTCAAATTTATTTACCAAATATCCGACACTGATTGCAAATTTGTATCTCTGGTTGTATCACTTGCAGAACGTTACTACCATGCACACAACATAAGAATGCAAACCGACGGTAGTCATACCAATTAATCACCAGATTAATGTCTCATTGAAGAATTTTCTTCCAACAGGGTAGCATTACAAACAGAGCATGAACGAATTCTACCATCATATACACCAATGGTCTAGTGTAAACTTGTAAGCGAGTAGCGCGGAGGAGTATCGAATATCGTGACCGGACCCATAATGAGCCAACAAACTTCATGTCTATTGATGATTAGGATCTAGTAATAGCAGAAAGAAGCAAGTCTACAAAAGTTTTCATGGCTAATGAACAAACGTACAAAGAAGTAAGTCTGCAGAAACTTTCTTTTTCCTCTGAAAACTTGCATCTGTTGGGATCACTCACAACCATCAGCAGAATGGGTACTGCAGCTCCTTGCAAAATTGTCGGGACACCTTCTCTTCTTAGCTTCTTCTGCCAATAACCCAATCGAAGACTTGATCAGATTACCACATTAAAGAACATCGTCATATCAACATTAAGGATTCAATAATATAGTTTCAAGTACTGTAAATCTAAAGGCAATGTCACTCGGTTTCTAGCAATGAAGTAACTTCTATCTTGTGAGATATTATAGAATTTGAATATTTCTTGTCCTTTCGGTTGGTAGTGCTAACAGATACACGACTGATAATATGAACTTGCAACGCCAGAAATTAACTCTTCTTAAAGGCACAGCTACCAGAATGAAGCGGCATAGTACCACCCTAAAGTCCAAGATGTGCGTCCATTCACTGTCATGTTATTTATTTACATTACATGATCAAACAGTTTACTTCTTTTAATTGAAGTATAAAGGCATTAAACCAAGTCACAGAACAGGGTACAAAAGGGAGAATGCATCAGTGGTGTTGTCCCTGATTAGAGAAGATGTTGTGGCCTTAAGGGCTACCCGGAGAGATAGATAGAGTTGTGTGAGTGTTTTGGCTGAGTGAGGGTGATTTCTTTCCCTACTGCAATTCTTTCTCTGTAAGATTTTAGCTGATGTAGATTACTTCCTTCTAACTGTCATGTTAGCTGATGAAAAAGCAGTCCAGCTAGTTCTTTCTGGTAAAAAAGAACAGGGACAAACGCACAATGGCACTTCTACCAAAATGTGGTGGCATGGCGCCACATAAAAGTTTATCACTGTTAAAGGAGAAGAGGTGTGATATTTTACTGTCATGTTATTTCCATATGATCAAACAGTATACTTCTTTTTACCAGTCACGGAATATTAACACAAAGTCACAATTGCAAAATGCAGCTAATTAGACTAGACTCATATGCAATAACAAAAACTTGAAAACTTTGGTATTTCCATTTGTTTCAGTGGAGAAATTATCAATGATAAGAGCTCTAGAAGGTGCTTGCAAACAGTTTGGAAGCATGCATACATTGCATAATCTCACTCGCTGCAAAGATACAATGGTCACAGGGAACGATGGAGCGTAAGCAGTTAATATAGTTATTTCCTAATGTGTGGAATTGATCATTTTTATTAATCACTTCATAACAGAAACACACAGTAGAACTGCATCAGTTGGCTACTCGCACAATTTAAGATCGATGCCAGCCCCAATTTTATCATGAATGTTAATATGCAATGACTAAAGAAAATAGCAAACTACTCGTTGGTTTTATACACAACAATACTCCCATCTCAACAAATATCAACACCAGTAGGCAGTAAACTAAAATAAATGATTCCATGTGTATTTCAAAGCAAAGGGGAAGAGGTACCTCAACAAAACTGCGACTGTGCTTTCCTGTCCGCCTGGTCCAACCTCCAGGCACGAAGTGCTAGAGCTGGAATGATAACAGAGCAAGATATCGCGTGGATAGCAAATGTCCCCACATCCACCATCACTAATCCAACCATTTCTCCCTGAGATAACGATCCCTCCACATGCGACATCGCTGCTACCAGAAAACCAGCAAAAACTAGCAGGATGAAAAGAACATCTGCCATGAGTCCAAGCACCGCAGTGCGGGGTAGACTGAACGAATCTGCAGCTGAGTCCGGCGTGATTGCTCCCAAGGCGCGCTAAGGAGGACAACAATTTCAACAAAACCACATGGATGGGCATGAGTACACATGGAATGTTTTGGAAATGGAAGGATGTAGATGAACTCAAATGGAAACACTGCTGCTAGCCTGCTACTACAGTCTACAGGGTGTTAATTTGCACGGTACCTCTTTGAATTCGTGACGGGATCCACGCACAGCTGCAATCACGTAGGCCACGCACAGGCCGCACAGCAGCAGGACGCCAAGCGCGAGCAAGACAAGGAAGCAGTAGCCGAAGAACTTCGAGGCCCCGTACGTGAGCGTCTGGAGGAAGAGGAAGGAGGCGGAGCCCTCGCCCCAGGCGCGGCGCGCCACCACCTTCGCAGCCGAGGCCGCGGAGAGAATCCACCAAACGGACAAGCACAGGTAGGGGAGCGCTTCGGCCGCGACGCACAAGACGCGCCCGAGCGCCAGCATCGGGGCGAGGGCGAAGTGCACGAGCGCCAGCACCACGACGGCGATCCGCGGCGGCGGCGGCGGCGGCGAGGGCAGCGCCGCGTCGGCGACGGCCATCGGTCCGGGAAACCCTAGCTCCTGAAGCTTCTCGGCCTCGATGGGGGCGGAGTCGCGGAGTGGTTGGGTTGGGGGTTTGTGGGAAATGGGGATAAGCGACGAACACGGGAGGGGGTTTTGCGGCCAGCTGTTCGGTCTTCGGGTTCTGTTTCTTAACCCGTAATCTAAAGTGGATTTGGGTTTCCCTCCAAAAAAAAAAGTGGATTTGGGTTCTAACCGGGTGTGCTGAAAGGCTGCCTGTGCCCGGATCGATGGTGCGAAATTGACAATCGTCTCCCCTCTGTCAAGCCAGAAATATTCAGACCTGTTGCCTCATAAGTTTGAAAAAAATAAGTTGCGGCTTGTTTTTGTAATTTTTGTGATTTCCTGCTGGAAGTTCGATACATATTGACTTTTCTGATTTTTTTTTCCTTTTTCCAGTGCCTTGATCCCTCCTCTCACTTATAGCCCCTTTCCGTTTCTTCCCTTCTGCCCCTCAACTCTCCCTCCGGCCAACGCTCGGGGCGAGCTAGATGAGGGTCCCTTCTTGTAGGTTTATATAGATCTTCGGTACAAGTGGCAGTAGGATAGTTCCTCCATGTGTCTTTGATGGCTAGACATGGATGCTTACCGTTGGGTTAGAGGGTTAGAGGATCCAGGGGTATTTCTTCGAGTTTATCCACCAACGATTATGAAGATGCATGAATATCAGATAACCCAAAGATCTTGTGCTTCAGTTTTAACGTCCTGGAGACTGAACAGACTCCTTTGAAACTAGTACATGTCATTTCTTCCATGGTTTGTGGTTTTCTTTGCTTGAGTTCGGGATTGTATCTTATCTTTTCTTTTGCTCCAGCTTCAGGGGAATTTCTGCCGACATCCTACGTACATAGAGTCAACCACCCTTCAAATCCTCCTAAATTGGAAGCCTACTTTGTGATCTTTGGGTGCAAATCCTCGACATGGAGGCTCTCAACGTTGCTTCATCTTCCACAGGGAGGCCACCGCCCGTTCTAGGGGCTTCTCCCTCGTCAGTGCATTCAGTTTTACAAGATTTATGGCATCAGTCAGCTTTTTGATCCTCTGTTTCCAAAGGCTAGTAGACAAAGATGTTTTCGTCCTCTTTCGGATTGCCGCTACCATTCCCATCAATTGATAGTGTGTCCTGCTCTCAACGGTGGTCGCCGGCGGCGAAGCTTCTAGGTGGAGCAACGTTCGATCGATGTGTGTGTTGGAAATATGCCCTAGAGGCAATAATAAATTGGTTATTATTATATTTCCTTATTCATGATAATCGTTTATTATCCATGCTAGAATTGTATTGATAGGAAACTCAGATACATGTGTGGATACATAGACAACACCATGTCCCTGGTAAGCCTCTAGTTGACTAGCTCGTTGATCAATAGATGGTTACGGTTTCCTGACCATGGACATTGGATGTCGTTGATAACGGGATCACATCATTAGGAGAATGATGTGATGGACAAGACCCAATCCTAAGCATAGCATAAAAGATCGTGTAGTTTCATTTGCTAGAGCTTTTCCAATGTCAAGTATCTTTTCCTTAGACCATGAGATCGTGCAACTCCCGGATACCGTAGGAGTGCTTTGGGTGTGCCAAACGTCACAACGTAACTGGGTGACTATAAAGGTGCACTACGGGTATCTCCGAAAGTGTCTGTTGGGTTGGCACGGATCAAGACTGGGATTTGTCACTCCGTGTGACGGAGAGGTATCTCTGGGCCCACTCGGTAATGCATCATCATAATGAGCTCAATGTGACTAAGGCGTTAGTCACGGGATCATCCATTGCGGTACGAGTAAAGAGACTTGCCGGTAACGAGATTGAACAAGGTATTGGGATACCGACGATCGAATCTCGGGCAAGTAACATACCGTTTGACAAAGGGAATTGCATACGGGATTGACTGAATCCTCGACATCGTGGTTCATCCGATGAGATCATCGTGGAACATGTGGGAGCCAACATGGGTATCCAGATCCCGCTGTTGGTTATTGACCGGAGAGGCGTCTCGGTCATGTCTGCATGTCTCCCGAACCCGTAGGGTCTACACACTTAAGGTTCGGTGACGCTAGGGTTGTAGAGATATATGTATGCGGAAACCCGAAAGTTGTTCGGAGTCCCGGATGAGAACCCGGACGTCACGAGAGGTTCCGGAATGGTCCGGAGGTGAAGAATTATATATAGGAAGTCCAGTTTCGGCCACCGGGAAAGTTTCGGGGGTTACTGGTATTGTACCGGGACCACCGGAAGGGTCCCGGGGGTCCACCGGGTGGGGCCACCTATCCCGGAGGGCCCCATGGGCTGAAAGTGGAAGGGAACCAGCCCCTAGTGGGCTGGGCGCCCCCCCATGCGCCTAGGGTTGGGAACCCTAGGGTGGGGGGGACTTCCCCCTTGCCTTGGGGGGCAAGGCAACCCCTTTCCACCCCTTGGCCGCCGCCCCCCCAACCCTAGATGGGTTTTGGCCGGCCCCCCCTCCCAAGGGGGCCTATATAAAGGGGGGAGGGAGGGCAGCAACACACAGCCTTGGGCGCCTCCCTCCTCCCCTGCAACACCTCTCTCTCTCGCAGAAGCTTGGCGAAGCCCTGCCGGAGACCCGCTACATCCACCACCACGCCGTCGTGCTGCTGGATCTCCATCAACCTCTCCTTCCCCCTTGCTGGATCAAGAAGGAGGAGACGTCGCTGCACCGTACGTGTGTTGAACGCGGAGGTGTCGTCCGTTCGGCACTCGGTCATCGGTGATTTGGATCACGGCGAGTACGACTCCGTCATCCACGTTCATTGGAACGCTTCCGCTCGCGATCTACAAGGGTATGTAAATGCACTCCTTTCCCCTCATTGCTAGTACACTCCATAGATGCATCTTGGTGAGCGTAGGAAAATTTTAAAATTATGCTACGATTCCCAACAGTGGCATCATGAGCCAGGTCTATGCGTAGTTACTATGCACGAGTAGAACACAAAGCAGTTGTGGGCGTTGAGTTTGCCAATTCTTCTTGCCGCTACTAGTCGTTTCTTGTTTCGGCGGCATTGTAGGATGAAGCGGCCCGGACCGACCTTACACATACGCTTACGTGAGACAGGTTCCACCGACTGACATGCACTAGATGCATAAGGTGGCTAGCGGGTGTCTGTCTCTCCTACTTTAGTCGGAACGGATTCGATGAAAAGGGTCCTTATGAAGGGTAAATAGAAATTGGCAAATCACGTTGTGGTCATACGTAGGTAAGAAAACGTTCTTGCTAGAAACCTACAAACCACGTAAAAACTTGCAACAACAATTAGAGGACGTCTAACTTGTTTTTGCAGCAAGTGCTATGTGATGTGATATGGCCAGAAGATGTGATGAATGATATATGTGATGTATGAGATTGATCATATTCTTGTAATAGGAATCACGACCTACATGTCGATGAGTATGACAACCGGCAGGAGCCATAGGAGTTGTCTTTATTATTTTGTATGACCTGCGTGTCATTGAATAACGCCATGTAAATTACTTTACTTTGTTGCTAAACACGTTAGCCATAGAAGTAAAAGTAATCGTTGGCGTGACGACTTCATGAAGACACAATGATGGAGATCATGATGATGGAGATCATGGTGTCATGCCGGTGACAAAGATGATCATGGTGCCCCGAAGATGGAGATCAAAGGAGTATAATAATATTGGCCATATCATGTCACTATTTGATTGCATGTGATGTTTATCATGTTTTTGCATCTTATTTGCTTAGAACGACGGTAGTAAGTAAGATGATCCCTTATAATAATTTCAAGAAAGTGTTCACCCTAACTGTGCACCGTTGCGAAGGTTCGTTGTTTCGAAGCACCACGTGATGATCGGGTGTGATAGATTCTAACGTTCGAATACAACGGGTGTTGACGAGCCTAGCATGTACAGACATGGCCTCGGAACACACGCAATACACTTAGGTTGACTTGACGAGCCTAGCATGTACAGACATGGCCTCGGAACACGGAGGACCGAAAGGTCGAGCATGAGTCGTATAGATGATACGATCAACATGGAGATGTTCACCGATCTTGACTAGTCCGTCTCACGTGATGATCGGACACGGCCTAGTTAAACTCGGATCATGTTTCACTTAGATGACTAGAGGGATGTCTATCTGAGTGGGAGTTCATAATCAGATGAACTTCATTATCATGAACATAGTCAAAAAGGTATTTGCAAATTATGTCATAGCTTGCGCTTTAGTTCTACTGGTTAAGATATGTTCCTAGAGAAAATTTAGTTGAAAGTTGGTAGTAGCAATTATGCAGACTGGGTCCGTAAACTGAGGATTGTCCTCATTGCTGCACAGAAGGCTTATGTCCTTAATGCACCCGCTCGGTGTGCTGAACCTCAGCGTCGTCTGTAGATGTTACGAAACATCTGACATACACGTTTTGATGAGTACGTGATAATTCAGTGCGGTTTAGAATTGTGGCGCCAAAGACGTTTTTGAAACGTCGCAGAACATGTGAGATGTTCCAAAGACTGAAATTGGAATTTCAGACTAGTGCCCACGTCAAGAGGTATGAGACGTCTGACAAGTTTCTTAAGCCTGCAAACTAAGGGAGAAAAGCTCAATCATTGAGCGTGTGCTCAGATTGTCTGAGTGCCGCAATCGCTTGAATCGAGTGGGAGTTAATCTCCCAGATGAGATAGTGATAGTTCTCCATAGTCACCGCCACCAAGCTAGTAGAGCTTCGTGATGAACTATAACATATCAAGGATAGTTATGATGATCCTTGAGCTATTCGCGATGTTTGACACCGCGAGAGTAGAAATCAAGAAGGAGCATCAATTGTTGATGGTTAGTAAAACCACTAGTTTAAGAAGGGCAAGGGCAAAAGGGATACTTCATGAAACAGCAAGTCGTTTGCTGCTCTAGTGAAGAATCCCAAGGTTGAACCCAAACCCGAGACTAAGTGCTTCTGCAATGAGAGGAACGGTCACTGAAGCAGTACTACCCTAGATACTTGGTAGATGAGAAGGCAGGCAAGGTCGACAGAAGTATATTGGATATATGTTATATGAATGTGTACTTTACTAGTACTCCTAGCAGCACCAGGGTATTAGATACCGGTTCGGTTGCTAAGTGTTAGTAACTCGAAATAAAAGCTGCGGAATAAATGGAGACTGGCTAAAGGTGAGATGACGATATGTGTTGGAAGTGTTTCCAAGGTTGATGTGATCAAGCATCGCATGCTCCCTCTACCATCGAGATTTGGTGTTTGCGTTGAACATGATTGGATTATGTTTACCGCAAAACGGTTATTCATTTAAGGAGAATAATGGTTACTCTGTTTATTTGAATAATACCTTCAATGGTCTTGCACCTAAAATGAATCTCGATCGTAGTGATACACATGTTCATGCCAAAAGATATAAGATAGTAATGATAGTACCACATACTTGTGGCACTGCCACTTGAGTCATATTGGTGTAGAACGCATGAAGAAGCTCCATGTAGGTGGATCTTTGGACTCACTCGTTTTTGAAAAGATTGAGACATGCGAACCATGTCTATTGGTATATATGCATGAAGAAACTCCATACAGATGGATCGTTTGGACTCACTTGATTATGAATCACTTGAGACATGCAAATCATACCACATGGGCAAAATGACTGAAAGTCCTCGTTTTCAGTGAGATGGGACAAGAGAGCAACTTATTGGAAGTAATACATTTTGATGTACGCAGTCCAATGAGTGCTGAGGCATGCAGTGGATATCGTTATGTTCTTACTTCACAGATGATTTGAGTAGATGCTGAGTGTATTTACTTGATGAAACACTAGTCTGAATTATTGAAAGGTCAAGTAATTTCAGAGTGAAGTTGAAGGTCGTCGTGACAAGAGGATAAAATGTCTGTGATATGATCATAGAGATGAGTATCTGAGATACGAGTTTGGCACACAATTGAGACATTGTGGAAAGTGTTTCACAATTAATACCGCCTGGAACACTATAGTGTGCTGGTGTGTCCGAACATCATAACTGCACCCTATTGGATATGGTGCATACCATGATGTTTCTTATCAAATTACCACTATCGTTTATGGGTTAGGCATTAGAGACAACCGCATTCACTTTAAAAGGGGCACCACGCAATTCCGTTGAGACGACACCGTTTATAGAAACCTAAGTTGTCGTTTCTTAAAAGTTTGGGGCTGCGATGCTTATGTGAAAAAGTTTCAGGCTGATAAGCTCGAACCCAAAGCGGATAAATGCATCTTCATAGAATACCCAAAAACAGTTGGGTATACCTCCTATTTCAGATCTGGAAGCAAAAGTAATTGCTTCTAGAAACGAGTCCTTTCTCGAGGAAAAGTTTCTCTCGAAAGAATTGAGTGGGAGGATGGTGGAGACTTGATAAGGTTATTGAACCGTCGCTTCAACTAGTGTGTAGCAGGGCACAGGAAGTTGTTCCTGTGGCACCTACACCAATTGAAGTGGAAGCTTATGATAGTGATCATGAAACTTCGGATCAAGTCACTACCAAACCTCGTAGGACGACGAGGATGCGCACTACTTCAGAGTAATGCGTGATCCTGTCTTGGAAGTCATGTTGCTAGACAACAATGAACCTACGAGCTATGGAGAAGCGATGGTGGGCCCATATTCCGACGAATGGCTCGAGGCCATGAAATCCGAGATAGAATCCATGTATCAGAACAAAGCATGGACTTTGGTGAACTTAACCGATGATCGGCAAGCCATTGAGATAAATGGATCTTTAAGAAGAAGACGGACATGGACGGTAATGTTGCCATCTATGAAGCTCGACTTGTGGCAAAGAGTATTTTCACAAGTTCAAGGAGTTGACTACGATGAGTTTTTCTCATCCGTAGCGATGCTTAGGTCCGTCGGAATCATGTTAGCATTAGCTACATTTATGAAATCTGGCAGATGGATGTCAAAACAAGTTTCCTTACCAGTTTTCGTAAGGAAAGGTTGTATGTGATACAATCAAAAGGTTTTGTCGATCCTAAGGATGCTAAAAGGTATGCTAGCTCCAGCGATCCTTCCATGGATTAGAGCAAGCATCTCGGAGTCAGAATATACGCTTTGATGGAGTGATCAAAGTTTTTGGGTTTATACAAAGTTTGTTAGAAACTTGTATTTACAATAAAGTGAGTGGGAGCGCTACAACATTTCTGATAAGTATATGTGAATGACATATTGTTGATCCGAAATGATGTAAAATTTCTGGAAAGCATAAAGGGTTGTTTGAAAGGAGTTTTTCAAAGGAAGACCTGGATAAAGCTGCTTACATATTGGGCATCAAGATCCATAGAGATGGATCAAGACGCCTGATGATACTTTCAAAAGACAACACACCTTGACATGATTTTGAAAGAGTTCAAAATAGATCAGCAAAGAAGGAGTTCTTGGCTGTGTTACAAGGTGTGAGTATTGAGTGAGACTCAAGACCTGACCACAGCAGAAGATAGAGAAAGGACGAAGGTCGTCCCCTATGCTTTAGACGTAGGCTCTATAGTATGCTATGCTGTGTACCGCACATGTAGTGTGCCTTGGCATGAGTTGGTCAAGAGGGTACAATGGTGATCCGGGAAAGGATCTCATGACAACGGTAGAACTTATCCTTAGTACCTAGTGGATTAAGGAATTTTCTCGATTATGGAGGTGGAAAGGAGTTCGTCGTAAAGGGTTACGTCGATGCGAACTTTGACACTAATCCGGATGACTCTGAGTAGTAAACCGGATTCGTATAGTAGAGCAATTATTTGAAATGGCTCCAAATAGCGCGTGGTAGCATCCACAAGATGACATAGATATTCGTAAAGCACACGGTTCTGAAAGGTTCAGACCCGTTGACTAATAACCTCTCTCACAAGCATAACATGACCAAACCAGAACACATTGAGTGATAATCACATAGTGATGTGAACTAGATTGTTGACTCTAGTAAACTCTTTAGATGTTGGTCACATGGTGATGTGACCAGTGAGTGTTAATCACATGGTGATGTGAACTAGATTATTGACTCTAGTGCAAGTGGGAGACTGTTGGAAATATGCCCTAGAGGCAATAATAAATTGGTTATTATTATATTTCCTTATTCATGATAATCGTTTATTATCCATGCTAGAATTGTATTGATAGGAAACTCAGATACATGTGTGGATACATAGACAACACCATGTCCCTGGTAAGCCTCTAGTTGACTAGCTCGTTGATCAATAGATGGTTACGGTTTCCTGACCATGGACATTGGATGTCGTTGATAACGGGATCACATCATTAGGAGAATGATGTGATGGACAAGACCCAATCCTAAGCATAGCATAAAAGATCGTGTAGTTTCGTTTGCTAGAGCTTTTCCAATGTCAAGTATATTTTCCTTAGACCATGAGATCGTGCAACTCCCGGATACCGTAGGAGTGCTTTGGGTGTGCCAAATGTCACAACGTAACTGGGTGACTATAAAGGTGCACTACGGGTATCTCCGAAAGTGTCTGTTGGGTTGGCACGGATCGAGACTGGGATTTGTCACTCCGTGTGACGGAGAGGTATCTCTGGGCCCACTCGGTAATGCATCATCATAATGAGCTCAATGTGACTAAGGCGTTAGTCACGGGATCATGCATTGCGGTACGAGTAAAGAGACTTGCCGGTAACGAGATTGAACAAGGTATTGGGATACCGACGATCGAATCTCGGGCAAGTAACATACCGTTTGACAAAGGGAATTGCATACGGGATTGACTGAATCCTCGACATCGTGGTTCATCCGATGAGATCATCGTGGAACATGTGGGAGCCAACATGGGTATCCAGATCCCGCTGTTGGCTATTGACCGGAGAGGCGTCTCGGTCATGTCTGCATGTCTCCCGAACCCGTAGGGTCTACACACTTAAGGTTCGGTGACGCTAGGGTTGTAGAGATATATGTATGCGGAAACCCGAAAGTTGTTCGGAGTCCCGGATGAGATCCCGGACGTCACGAGAGGTTCCGGAATGGTCCGGAGGTGAAGAATTATATATAGGAAGTCCAGTTTCGGCCACCGGGAAAGTTTCGGGGGTTACTCGTATTGTACCAGGACCACCGGAAGGGTCCCGGGGGTCCATCGGGTGGGGCCACCTATCCCGGAGGGCCCCATGGCTGAAAGTGGAAGGGAACCAGCCCCTAGTGGGCTGGGCGCCCCCCATGCGCCTAGGGTTGGGAACCCTAGGGTGGGGGGACTTCCCCCTTGCCTTGGGGGGCAAGGCAACCCCTTTCCACCCCTTGGCCGCCGCCGCCCCAACCCTAGATGGGTTTTGGCCGGCCCCCCTCCCAAGGGGGCCTATATAAAGGGGGGGGAGGGAGGGCAGCAACACACAGCCTTGGGCGCCTCCCTCCTCCCCTGCAACACCTCTCTCTCTCTCGCAGAAGCTTGGCGAAGCCCTGCCGGAGACCCGCTACATCCACCACCACGCCGTCGTGCTGCTGGATCTCCATCAACCTCTCCTTCCCCCTTGCTGGATCAAGAAGGAGGAGACGTCGCTGCACCGTACGTATGTTGAACGCGGAGGTGCCGTCCGTTCGGCACTCGGTCATCGGTGATTTGGATCACGGCGAGTACGACTCCGTCATCCACGTTCATTGGAACGCTTCCGCTCGCGATCTACAAGGGTATGTAGATGCACTCCTTTCCCCTCGTTGCTAGTACACTCCATAGATGCATCTTGGTGAGCGTAGGAAAATTTTAAAATTATGCTACGATTCCCAACAGTGTGGTCCTCTATGTGCCCTCTCCCTACGTAGTTGAGTGGCATGTGTAATATGGGGCGTCGTTGTAACCCCCCCCCCCCTCCCCAAATGGGGACTGTAATATTTTAATTTCACCAAAAACAAAAAACGATTCTAAAATTCAAGTTGAATGAGTTCAAATTACATATTAAGAGTAAAAAATTAGATGAGAGGAGGCTGATTGCCCTTAACAAGAAAAGAGATTTTACAAGTGAGCAATGCCGTTTTAGATAGTGTCGAAGTATTATGCGATGGAGGCTCCTGAGGTTTGACGTTCACTGTGCTGCTTCGTGGTGGGACGCCAAGCTCGGGGTCATGTTGTTGGACTCCTTCGATGACAGACCAAAGGGGGCCGGCAAGGGTGCTCCCCGGCACCCCGATTCCTCGGTTGGTGTCAAGGTTGTTTGCTTTCGAGGTGCTCCCTCATTTTTCAGTTTGTTAGACCAATATAAAAAAAATCAGAATATTCCTTTTGTAAGGCTTGTTATTTTGTGAATATGCAAATATAACTATACCTACATTAAATATACCATCAATTTTTGGTTCTTAATGTGGAACCAATCACTTGAAGGAGTGAGGGGGTCATGCTTAATATATTGTCTAGCACTTAATTAGGTCTTCATTAGTTATTATGATTTGTATTATGGGCATGATAAATGGGTCCCACCGATCAAAATCACCATTAGGTCAAGCAAATTGTTGGATCAATGCTATGTGTTAAATACCTACCCCAAACGTTGCGATGGTGGTGTTTTTGCTCCCATCTCCATGTCTAGCGCGCCTTTCACTCTTTTTTTAGGGGTGTTACCATCGCTTTATTTAAGATCCAAAGCTCGGAATGTCATCCGATATTACATCCAAGATACAATCCGGTGGAACACCGAACTAGCTATTACAAAGCTCCTCCCAACCCCAACATTTGCTAGCTTATGCGCAGCCATATTTGCATATCTACTAACCCATGAAACCTTGAAGTCCAGTCGAGAGGCAAGCATCTCTTTAATGTCTCGTATCCAAGGGCCCACCACCGAAAGGTCTTGCTGTCCATGATTGATCCGTTGCACAACAGTCTTGCAGTCCAGCTCAATGTGTACTCGATCGAAGTTCATATCCATCGCAACCTGTAATGTCTTCGTACATGCTAAAACTTCAGTAGCTGCAGGATCAACAATATGAGGAAAATGGGAGCAGATCCCAGCAATAAAGGCTCCGTTATGGTCGCGAAGAACAGCTCCGCCCCCACCTTTCGCTCCAATTTTTTTTTTTCAAAACAAAGGCAAAGATTGCCTCATCTATTAATTAAGCAGAAGAGAATTACCCAGTTAATTACGAAAAACCGGACAAAACCGGAACAACAAAGGCTGAGCCCACTCCCATAGACTGAAACACACAGGGCAAAGCCCACCCTCCTCGACGACATGTCGACCTGCAGACAGACAACGCAGCTCCGATTCCGACGGAGAACACAGAAGAACGAAACCAGGCACGGCTGGCACCACGGAAGATCACCGAAAGGCCACCTGCAGCCAGTCATCGTATACCACAGGGCCTCGCCGCCGCAGCTTCGACTCCACAGCAACAAACAAACCGAGGCAATACCGTGGACACGTCGGAGAAGAGCCGACTATCGCAACCACTGCCGCGTCGCCGACATCGCTCCCACCATCTCCGTTGCCACAGAAGTCTGGACGCCACAGTGATTCTCTCGGGGCCGCTGCCCGGACATCCACCGCTCCGTCGCGCCTAGCGCAATCAACCGGCACCACCTTTCGGGGCCGCCGCCCCGACATACCACCGCTCCGCTCGAGCAGCAACGTCGCACAACCCAGCTGCCCGCAGCCCACACTGCTCAGGGCAACCGCTCGCAGACCACGAACGTCGCACCACATCCGGGTCCGCCACCCCGACGCAAAGTCAGGCCGCCCCTTCTGGAACGCGTCGACGGACCGACAAGCCTGCCACCCAAGTGGCCCAAGATTGCCACCCAAGCGAAGGCCGAGCTGCCACCCCGCCCCATGGAGCCGCCCCGCGCATCACTTTCCGAGGTCGCCGCCTCGGCACACATCAGCCGTCCGGGGCCGCTGCCCCGGCATCCACCAAACCCGACGTAGGAGAAAACCAAACGCACCAAGCACAAGCTAACTCTCCGAAGCAACGGCCCCAAGAGGGAAACGACGAAGACGCCGCCGTCGCTCGCTCCGGAAAATCTGGAGCTTAGGTTTTCACCCGGAGAGCCCGAGCCCCACGTAGAAGAAGATGAGTTCCACAACGACGCCTCCAAGGAGGGAAACGACGCCTGAAAGCGACGCCGTCGACGACACCGACAAAGTCTGGTCAAGGCTTTTGACCGAAACACACACATCCCTATGGAGGCCTGCAGATCTGATCCACCCAGAAGCATGGAGATCATTGGAGCCGTTCCTGTTGCGCCTTGCACTCTCCAACGCCGACCACCAAGCTTCACCGCGCAGCACCCACAGCAGCAACACCTCAAGCTGCGAATGAGAAGCGAGCGCACACGTCACCACGGCCAAAACGCCATGGCTCCCAGCCCGGGGCCGCCACCCCGGCTTCCTCCTCGCGTCACGCCCGCCTGACAAGCTTCCCTGCCCGGCGCGCCTCCCGAGCCGAACCACCTCCCACCCGCGCGCCCGACGCGCGCCGCACACAACGCCCGCACCGCGCGAGACGCCCGCCCGCGTGCCCCTGCTGGAGCGCCCGATCCCGCGCCCCCTCGGACCGCCCGCGCCGGAGGAGCCCGCCGCCGCACCGCGTCACCCCTCGGACCGCCGGAGCCTCACCAGCCCGAGCCAGAGCCGCGCCCGCGTGCCCGCCCAAGCCCGCGCGCCTCGCAGAGGGATGCCCCGCCGCCACCCTCCCTGGAGCCAGGCTGGGCTTCGCCGGTGGTCTCCTCAGGCGGCGGCGAGGTGTGGGGGGGGGGGGGGGGTGGCGGCGCCGGAGTGGTTCCCCCCGTGTCGCCAGGGAGAGGCGACGCGGGGGTCAGGTCTCGCTCCAAATTTTGACTCCGCGCCATCAGAGTTGATTTTAATCCAGCCCTCCTCCGGCGCCGTCCACTTAGGCCTGTTCTGCATCGCTGGTTCCCGCACCCTTGGCTGATGAATACGTCTCCACTCCTGCAATTTTTTCTTACCAAATACGTATTCAACAAGAATACAAATTTGTAACTCTAGTCGTACCACACTAACCATCATAATGTGAAAAAAATGTAATGAGCCACTACAATACAAGCATGCCAGCAGGTAGAGGCAACATACAACGACCACGATGGCAGTAGATAACCATGAGGATATTCAAAATGGCAACCCACCTGCAGAACGTTAGTACCGTGCATAAAACATACAAGAGCGCAAACCGACGACAGTGAATTTACGAGATTAATGTCTCATGGAAGCATTTTCTTTCAATAGGGTATTACAAAGAGATCACGAATCAATTCCACCATGATATACACACCAATACCCTAATGCAATCTTGTAAGCGAGTAGCACGGAGGAGTACCGAACACCACCTGACTCATAATGACCCAAGAAACTTCATGGCTATTGACGATTAGGATCTAGTAATAGCAGAAAGAAGCACGTCTACAAAAGTTTTCATGGCTATCGACGATTAGGATCTACTAACAGAAAGAAGCAAGTCTGCAAAAACTCTGTTTTTCCTCTGAAAACTTGTATCTGTTGGGATCACTCACAACCATCAGCTGAACGGGTACTGTAGCTCCTTGCAAAAATCTCCGGACACCTTCTCTTCTTAGCTTCATCTGCCAATAACCCAACCCAGAATTTGATCAGATTACCACATGTAAGAACATTGTCATATCAACATTAACAATCAAACAGTTTAGTTTCAAGTAGTATAAATCTAAAGGCAATGCCACTCATTTTCCAGCAATGAAGTCCTCCCTCACTAATATAAGACTTTAGATCACTACTTTAGTGATCTAAAAAGACTTCTATCTTGTGAGATATTACAGAATTCGAATCTTTCTCGTCCTTTCAATTGGTATAACAAACACACAACTGATGACATGAACTTCCAACATCAGATATTAACTGTTGTCAAAGGGACGTCTACCAAAATGTAGTGGCATAGCACCACCTTAAAGTACTAGATGTGCATACATTTACTGTCATGTTATTTATGTACATGATCAAACAGTTTACTTTCTTTTACTAAAGTATAAAAGCACTAAACTGAGTCACAGAACAGAGGACGAAGGCACAATGGCAATATTACCAAAATGTAGTGGGCATAGCGGCACATAAAAGTTTGTCATTGTTAAAAGGACTAGAGGTGTGCCATTTTGCCGTCATGCTATTTATTTACATGATCAAATAGTTTACTTCTTTTTACCAGAGTCACGAAACATGGCACAAAGTCATAATTGCCAGATGCAGCTAAGAAGAGTAGACTCATATGCCATAGGCAAGACTTGTAAACTTTGGGTCTTCCCATTGGTTTAAATGGGGAAATTACCAATGACAAGAATACTCAAAAAAGGTGCTTGCACGCAGTTTAGAAGCATGCAAACAATGTTATAATCTCACTCGCTGCAATGATACAACGATCACAGGGGACCATGGAGCATAAACAGTTAAATTTACTTTTTTCTAATATGTGGAACATCGATCATTTTAATGATCATCACTTCGCAACAAAGATATACAGTAGAAGTGTAGAACTGCAACAATCGGCACCTTGCAGAATTTAAGATCGATGTCAATCCCAATTTCATCATGAATGCTAATAGGCAATGACCAGAGGAAATAGCAAAATGATCATTGGTTTTATATGGAACAATGCTCCATCTTAACAAATATCAACACCAATAGTCACTAAGATAAGATGAATGATGGCAAACTAACAACACTGACAGTTTTCGTGCTATTAAGAGGCTACACAAAATATGCAGAATATAATTGAGAAAGATCATATGGCTCACAGATACAGGGGAGCAAAGCAAAAGGGGGAGGTATATATATACCTCAACAGAACTGCGATGATGCGTTCCTGTCCGCCTAGCACTCCCTCCAAACACTGAGAACGAGAGCTGGGATGATAAGAAAGCAAACTGTCGCGTGCATACCAAATATCCCCACATCCTCGATTACAGAACCGACCATTTCCCCCTTAGATATCGATCCCTTCACATGTGGCGACATCATCTCTACCAGAAGACCAGCGACCGCTAGCAGGACGAAGGCCAAATCCACGACAAATCCAAGCACCGCTGGGCGCAGAAGCCTAAAAAAGTGTGCAGTCAATTCTGGCCTGATTGCTCCGAAGGTGCTCTGAGGAAGACAACAATTTCAACAAAACCATACGGATGAACATTAAATATGGAATGGTTCGGAAATGGTAGGTTGCAAATGAAGTGATTAACACAAATGAAAACTACGACTACTACTACTACTCAGCATCAGGACAGCCTGAACTACGAAATTAATTAGACCACTTAATTAGAACATAATGATAACGGGGAGTATATGTACAGCTGCAATTAGAACATAATGATAACCCTGGCCTATGTACTGCTGCAATTCGATCGGAATAAAGGTCACTGAGTTAATTTGCACGATACCTTCTTGAATCCCGAAGTGGATCCAGATACAAGTGCAATCACGTAGGCCACGCACTGGGTGCACAGCAGCAGGACGACAAGCGCGAAAACGGCAAGGATGGTGTAGACGCAGACCTTGAGGGCCCCGTACATGACCGCATGGAGGAACAGGACGGGAGCGGAGCCCTCGCCCCAGGCGCGGCGCGCGACGACCTCTGCAGCCGTGGCCGCGGCCATGACCCACGCAACCGCGAAGCCCAGGTAGATGAGGGCTAAGGCCGCGACGCGGAGGACGCGGGGGAGGCGCACGCGCGCCGGCACCACGACGACGACCCGCGCCGGCGGGGGCGGCGGTGGCGGCGAGGGCAGCACCGCGACGACGATCTGCTCCGGCGGCGGCGGCGGCGGCGGCGAGGGCAGCACCACGACGACGGTCAGCGCCATCGATCGGTACGAGAAACCCTAGCTGCTCCTGGAAGCTTCTCGCCCTCGGAGGAGGCGGAATGGCGCAGCGAGGGGGCGGGGGGTTTGTGGGAAATGGGGATTAGCGAGGAACAGGGGAGGGGGTTTTGCGGCCAGCTGTCCCTTTTGCGGGTTCAGTTCTAACCCATTTCCGCTGGTGGATTCGGGTTCTACCGGGTATGCGGAAATAGTGAGTGCCCGATTCGAGCCACCGGGTGTGTTAAGGCCTTCTTTGGTTAGGAATTTCATAGAAATTCTAGAGGATAGAATTCTTATAGGATTTTTTTCTTTAGAGCCCTTTGATTCATAGGAATGGATTCATATTCCTACATAGGATTGGTTCTTATCCTTCACATTTCATAGGAAAATAAAAATAAGCCTAGACTCAATGAAAAAATTCCTTTGGTATGAACCAAATAACATCTCGTTTCCTATTCCTACTCATAGAATTTGAGTTACATGTCATCTCATTTCCTGCAAATTTCCAATTCCTACGATAATCCTATCCTATGAATCAAAAGAGGCATAAACTTTGTTGCCGAATTTCTTTCAAGAGAAATAAGAGTTTAACTATGTCGGAATAACTATGGATGCTCACACAGCTGAAGCTATGCCGACAGAGAAGACTTGCTGGCGGCTTTGTTGGGCATTCATAACCTTCTGGTTCATTCAGGTTGGGTTGTGCGAAGCTTGTGGATGAAATGTAGTGAGGGTTTGTTAGTTTAATAGCAGTCCCTATTCTTAATGATTGATCAGATATTTGTAATAAGTATAGTCTTCTATTAAGTATTGTGCGCGGGAAGTAGGGCTAGCGGTACTCATCCGTAGCTTGGTCGTCGAAGCCAGCTATGATGGTGGCCCCTCGGGAAAAAAAGTGTTGCCTAATTTGGTTATGTATTTTAATTTATTTTTTGAAATCTCAGTTACATCCTTGATTTTGTTTCATCAAAAGGTATTAGATTTCAAATTATTTAGTTTGAAGTAGATATACTAGTTGGAACTACATAACTAAGTGGGTTGTTGATTGATGGCAGGAAGTAATGATGCTTATGACGTTGGATTTTACAAGAACCTCTACACAACCGAGCAGGTTGTCGGGATGAATGAGGTCCTCTCCAACATCCCGAGAAAGGTGACTCCGGCTATATATGAGATTGTAGCCGCAATTTACTCTCCTGGTGAGGTAAAAATGTCTTTTTTTCAAATCTTCCCCACCAAGGCGTTGTCTGGGTGGGTATCCTGCTCATTTTTTCCAACGCAATTGAGATGTACTCCCTTCGTTCGGAATTACTTGTCTCGAAAATGGATGTATCTAGAACTAAAATACGTCTAGATACATCCATTTCCGCGACAAGTAATTCCGAACGGAGGGAGTATGTGGTTAGGCAATTACTAAAACGGTGCTTAAAAGATTTGTGGGGAAGAGAGGACGGAATGCATCCATGACTTTTTCTACCAAAGGTACAAAATAAACTTTAACTCTCTCTGTTCCATCCTATAAGCGTGTGCAATGTTCTGTATAAAATTGCTTTCAAGTTTTGGCCTGCCATTTGAGGTTGATATTGCCTGACATCACATCGGAGGATCCATCTGCCTTTGTGCATGGTAGACTCATCACAAAGAGTATTATTTTGGCCTATGATGTTTGCATTTTATGAAGGTGTTTAACACAAGAAATAATAAAAATAACGTGATTGTTATGTTATTATCTCTCTACGCACCAGGGGAAATGAACATTGCAGGTGTGCCATTGTACTAAGTACACAAATAGATATAGGAAAACTTGTACTTTATTAACCTCTCATCGGAGAAACAAATTACACGATCCCACTACATAAGCGCTCTGTGGCCTACTAGCGCGGCCAATATGACTTGGGCGACTGTGAAGTCCTGGTTCATGGGGCCTTAGAAGGCTCCCGATTAATTGCTTTCATGAGTCAAAGTCGCAAACCACCTCCGATTAAGTTGCTGCAATGGTCGTCATCTTCAAGTCTCGTCTTCTCCATTGATCACATAGGCAATGATAATTCTGATAACAAGTAGCATCTCTTCATTAAGTTCAACATATTATGAAGTGGTAATGAAGTATCTCGCAATCTTTCAAGACTATATTGCAAACATAAAGCAATCAATGAATGACAGATGACGACTAGGTACCCGAATTTGAAGATAACCATCATATGTATACAATGCTTAACAAATTGCTATGAGAAGAATGCATGCAAAGCTAAGAGTGATCCCCATGCTCAATATGTGGTGCCAAAATGTAAACAGATAGGCCATTCCCGGAGGGAAGCAGGAATTAACATATGTGTCAGAGCTCATTTGGTTTAAAAGAGAGATAAATTTATTTTGAGACGTGTATTTCTTCTGTTAGCGGTTTAATGACAAAGGTTTCCAATATCTTCCATGCTAAACACATTAATGACGGTTCTCATGCTTTTACACTCCCCCTCCACCATACTAACACAAACCATGACTAGCCGAATCCACGTGTGCGTGCCAACTTCTAACTTTTTCAGGATTGTCCTTTTTTCAATATTATTTTATTGTGACTGGGCATTCCTAATACCATCCTTTCTCATAAATTTGACAAGCGAATAAACTCTTGTCGTGCGTAAAACACATTTAGAATGGGAAGATATGGACTACCTCTGTCACTCCATGAGTTGTACGGACACACAAAACAGAAGTTTATTTGAAGATTTAGAGGTGGCACATGCAAATTTACTTGGAATGGCAGTGAAATACCATCTATAGGTAGGTATGGTGGACATTTTATGTCATGAACTTGTTTCAAGGATTTTGGATGCACAACATTATTTTCGCTTAGTACAGGAAAAGGCTAGCAAAAGATTGAGGGCGACCACTTTACTAAGCACAAGAACCGCAATCATGCATTCTCTAATAGTAACATTATTGAGAAAATATAATCATGATGATAATATACAAACTTAAACACCACCAAGGCTGAATTTGGAATTTATCAAACATGTGTAAACATGTGCCAAGTCTATCATCCGTCCTTCACTGAAAGATACTTATCACCACAACATAATAGTTTTAATAAACAAATGCTCATTGTCATTATAATACAACTCCCTTACTTGATTAAAGATATGTAATACCATAGTCTCACTCTTTAACGGGTTAAACAGAGGATGCATGTTTACTTCTCAACATACATATAATAAGCGAAGCACATGACATTCAATTCATTCATAAATTTCTTACTCTAAAGATATAACTGGAGCACAAGAATAAAAAATAAACTACTCCAAAAGTTAGAAGTGAAGAACAAATAGTAGTTAATTAATTAGGTAGCTATGTATAAATTCTCTCCAAAACAAAATTTTCAGATCTAAGGATTGTATCAAACAACAAACAAAATAAAAATACATTCCAAGCAAAACACATATTAAGTGAAGAACAAAAATATAGCTCCAGGTGAGGTATACCAATAGTGTTGAAGACGAATGAGGGGATGCCTTCTGAGACATCTCCAAGCATAGACGCTTGAATATTCCTTAGATATTACCTTTGGGAGCTTTGGGCATCCCCAAGCTTACACTACTAGGGAAAACCCTAGTAGTAGCGCTTGTTTTATAGCTAGTAGTAGCGCTGGTACCAGCGCTACCACTAAGGCGCTACAGCTAACTAGTAGCACTAGCGCTGGAATGGGAGCGCTACTGCTATACCTAGTTAGAAGTAGCGCTTGTTTTAAAAAGCGCTGCTGCTATACCTAAGTAGCAGTAGCGCCTGTTCTAAAAAGCGCTCCTGCTAACTTTTTCTGTATTTTAAAAAATACAGCTTATTTTCGTTGTGTGGTTTTATATACAGTACTTTCATCATATGATTTTATGACCATGAGGACCTATTATATATAACAGTGGGTGAAATAAACGTAGAGTAGATTCAAGTGGAGGCAACATGTGGTGCATGTCGAAAGTACTACTCTAATCCAAACTTGAACTTGTTTGGATTAGTAGTACTTTCGAAGTGCACCACATGTTGGCTCCACTTGAATCTAATCCATGTTCATTTCACCTACTGATATATATATATATATATATATATATATATATATATATATATATATATATATATATATATAATAACTCATCATGCTCATATAACAACTTAGCATCATGCATCATCGATCATAATAATAAATAACCCATCATTGGTATCATAATAACAAGTCATACTCATTATCATCGATCATACAACTTCTACTCGATACCACATCATCATCATAGTCATCTAACCAATCCTATTTAGTTGTTCTTAGCACATGATCATGAGTATTATTAACTAGGACCTACTACCTTCTCTTAGGTAAAATAGTATAAAACAAGATAGGCCCTGACTCTCCATTATGGAGAATGGAGATTATCCTGTCTTCAATTCTTGCATTTCGCACAATGTTGCTTCCAAGTACCTCCTTACGACTGTCCATACATTTTTTTCATTTTTGATTTTCATGTATTCACTTCTTTTAGAAATCCAATATGGACAGGTGTGACTTGTAGGATGACCTGGCTGTATGTTCAAAACATCAAGGTGACCATTCTGATGCATCAGATGAGGCACACAATCCGACGGGATTTTCTGTTGAAAAACATATTAATAACTTCGTAATTAGCAATGTACTTAAGTTTTAAAAGAATTTATGCAAAAGATGCACGGATGTCGTAATAGTAAAAAATCTTACCATGGCATCTCCATGGATGTTACCATGGTTCAACACGTGCACTAGTGGCACGTATTCACCATAATGTGGAGAAGTTTGATAATAGATATTTTAATTCTCAAGATCAGTACAAAATGCGATCAGATGATTTTTCTCCTGATAAGTTAACTCAGAGCCATCGGTGTAGTAGGTTCTGTCTACCATCTTCCGCACATTTTTTGAACAATGAAATAAGCTGTCAATGAAAATAAGCTATCAACTATTTTGAAATAAACAATATAAATTAGTTAATGACTATGTTTGAGAAACTCACATAGCGGTAGAATTGGAAGCGTATCAACAAGGACCCAAATGTCCATATTGTCTTGGTCGATGTCAGGATCACCAAGATCCATGGTGACAAGCATACCCTCATAAAAACCGTACATCTTGCAAAGTGCTTCCCATTTTTGCAACCAAAATGGGTTACGCTCTCAGAATTGTACAGATTTACTTCAAAATCCATACCATGATGGGTCCTTAGGTGAATTTTCTTTGTTTCCATACTATCATGGTCTTCAAAACCCATCCTCTCCAAGACATAGCGTCTTGCATGGCATGTGATAAGCTAGTCGAATTGTAAAACATGAAAATTACACGTTGAAATAGTTGAAGTCGTGCTTAATTACGAAAAAAACACTTGTCGTCGTTGCCTACCGTTTCAACATCGAAGGTCTCCTCGAGCTTAATGCTGAAGCACCAATCTTCGTCCAGGTGAGGCCTGTTGCACAGACCTCGGTCGTCGTGGCACCAGTCGCACTCCCCCGGGAGACTTTCGTCGTCCGAGTACGACATTTCCTATGTTCATAATTCAAATTTAAACTTGTACAATTAAATATATGTACTAAAAACCTAAATTAGATCATTATTATTCATCACGGGTTAACTATCGGTCTGTCGAGTCTTTTCTTGAAAACTCTCAGCTCACATGGTGTATATATTCGACCGCCGGTGATGGTAGCTCCTCCTTTCATTCCCAAGTGCATTACACCAAATTGTCTAGCACACGGGAATGAAGGAGAAGCTACCCCCATGACAACAGTCAGGATTTTTCGTCCTCTCATATATGGTGGAGACTCTCCCTCACTGATTTCTCTCTGACATTTGCGACCGTCGGTGATGGTCGTTACTCCTCCTTCCCCTAGTGCATAACAAAGGTCTAGCAAAAGGAGAAGGAGAAACGACCCCCACGACAACAGTCGGGATTCTTCGTCCTCTCATATATGGTGGAGCCTCGACAGACTTAAAGTCAACCCGAAATGTCATTTAATTATTTTTTGAGAAAATCCAGGCCACTCGATATTTCCTACATATTCTAGTACAAGTCATGCCAGAATTCACGGAAAAATCCAGCATGACCTTTGCTAAAAAAGGACATATCGAGCGCCTGAAATTTGCCGGAACGAAAATTAATCAACACTCTGCCAAAACATAGGCCACTATAGAAGGTGTAACCTGCAAACATGACAGGCCACTTGGGCAAGCACATATCCTATTTGAGCAACACAAGATATACATGTTTATATCTACATCATATGAGCATTCAAACTTGATGGAGTAGTTTTCCAATTTGAGCATTTAATAAGCAAAACCAAATCGTAAAATAAATTAGTATTCAAATTAGCATTCATTCAATAAGCAAAACTAAACCATCTCTTTCGTCCATACATCGTCGAATATTATCACTAATAGATCTCGAATAGTATCATACATATAACATCACTAATACAGCTAAAACCGTAGCGAACGACGGGTATCGGCGCGGGCGGTGGACACCCAAAGAGAAGGAACCATCACAGGATCATAGCTCCAATGAGATCCTTGAAGAACCTCCCAGGTATTGGAGAACCTGCCCTCCAACGCAACCATGTAGCGATGGACATGCTCGTCCTCCTCGCTGACCAGGTGACGTACCACCTCTGCGGGGTCCTCAAGCCTCCGCACCGTCACTGGCCCACCCGACTGCCACCAAAGAAGGTTCGGGTCAACGACGGGCTGGCTCCTCACCAAGCTACGCCCCCTGGAAGGTAGCACCTCCCAGTACCACCCCGGCGGAGCCCAGTCCCGGACATGGCTCCTCACCAAGCCCAGGCCTCCTCCGCCGAGTCGACGACAAGGATGCGGGATAGGCATCGTCGACGTCGATGCGGGAATAATTGGTTTAACTAAAAAAATAAACTAGTTCTATTAATTTTCTTACTAAAAATAAACTAGTTCTATAGTAAAATTTTAATTAGATCATCAAATCTCATATACCTAAATTTTCTTACTAAAAATAAACTAGTTTTATTAATTCAACTAGTTCAACTAAGCACTTACTATAAATAAAATAAACTAGGACTTACTAAAATAAACTAGTTTAACTAGTTCTATTAATTTTCTAACTAATTCTATTAAACACTTACTAAAAAATAGTAAAAAAAACTATATTGAATTTTTTCTATAAACTAAACACCACTGCCCTAAATTAGCATCTACTTAATTAGTTACCTAACCTACTTCCCTAACTAAAAAAATCTAAGTTAATTAACTAAATTCACCTAAGTTAATTAACTAAATTCACCTAAGTTACCTAACCTAATGAACTAAATGGAGGGAGGAGGAGTACCTCACGGTGGTGGAGGAGGCCGGCGCGAGGAGGAGGCCAGCGGGGGAGCAGAGCCGGCGCGGGGGAGGGTGGCCGGCGGGGGAGCAGAGCCGGCGCGGGCGAGGGCGGCCGGCGGGAGAGCTCCGGCGCGGGGGACGGCGGTGCGCGGGGGAGGGCGGCGGCGACGACGGCGGAGAGAGGCGAGTGAGTGTGTGAGGGCGGGGGAGTGAGAGAGAGCGGTCGAGCGCGGGCCGTTGAGCTGGATAAAGAGCCCGTAGTAGTAGCGCTTATATGTAGAAAGCGCTACTGCTATGCCCGGTAGCAGTAGCGCTTCATACATAGAAGCGCTACTACTATGCCTCGCCTGCCGGCAACGGCCTGGCAATTGTAGTAGTAGCGTTTTTTTTAACTAAAACAACGCTACCGGTAAGTGCATAGTAGTAGCGCTTTTTATAAAAAGCGCTACTGATAAGTAGTAGCAGCGCTTTATTATAAAAAGCGCTACTATTATGCTACTGTTTATAAGCATTTTCCTAGTAGTGTTAGGGTCTTGTCGCTCCTTTTTCTTTCCATCGGCATCTCACCCAAAACTTGAAAAAATCATTCACACAAAAACTTAACAGAACTCATGAGATGGGTTACTAAATCCTTCACTCATGTACTACAAAGACAAGATTCATAATTATTCCCAAATGATGTCTATTGTATTCTATCATTTCCAGAATTTTATATCACTCGATGCCGTGGTTAGCTCGATTATCCGGCGTTGCTTCATCTTCCACAAGGAGGCCACCTCCCGTTCTAGGGGCTCCCCTCTCGTTAGCGCATGCAGTTCTACAAAATCTATGGCATCGGTGAGCTTCTGATCCTCTGTTTCCAGAGGCTAGTAGACAAAGATGTCTTCGCCCTCTTTCGGATTGCCAGTATCATTCCCATCATTGGTGCTTAGTAGTGTGTCATGTTCAACGGTGGTCGGCGGCGGTGAAGCTTCGAAGTGGAGCAGCGTTCGCTCGATGTGTGGTCCTCTACGTGCCCTCTCCCTAAGTGGCATGTGTATATGGGGCGTTGTTGTAACACCCCCCCCCCCCCCCAAAAAAACCCGGCCAATTTTTTTGGGGGGGATTGCAATCACTTCTTATGAATTAATGTAGGTTTTTAATTTCCCAAAAAAACAGCGATTCTGAAATTGAAGTTGAATGAGTTCAAATTACATATTAAGAGTCAAAAGTTAGATGAGAGGAGCTTGATTATCCTTAACAAGAAAGGAGATTTTACAAGTGAGCAATACCATTATTTAGATAAGGTCGAAGTATTATGCGATGGAGGCTCCCGAGGTTTGACGTTCACTGTGCTGGTTTGAAGCGGGACGCCGAGCTCGGGGTCATGTTGTTGGGCTCCCTCGATGACCAAAGAGGGTCGGCGAGGTTGCTCCCCGGCACCCCGACTCCTCGGCTTGTCTCAAGGTTGTCTTTGTTGTTTGCTTTTGAGGTACTCCCTCCTTTTTTCAGTTTGTTTGACCAATATAACAAATCAGAATTTTCTTATTGTAAGGCTTGTTGTTTTGTGAATATGCAAATATAACTATGCCTACTGCCTACATTAAATATACCATCAGATTTTGGTTCTTAATGTGGAACTAATCACTTGGAGAAGTGAGAGGGTCATGCTTAATATATTGTCTAGCACTTAATTAGGTCTTCATTGGTTATTGTGATTTGTATTATGGGCGTGATAAACAGGTCCCACCGATTAGAATCACCGTTAGAACGAGCAAATTGTCAGATCGATGCTACTGTATGTGTTAAATACCTGCCCCAAACGTGGCGATGGTGGTGTTTTTGCTCCCGTCTCCATGTCTAGCGCGCCTTTGTGCTGCACTCTTAATGCATGGTATCCTTGACTAGAGCCTCTGTAACATACACGCATATAGATTTGACGCAAATTTATTTAGCAAATATCCAACAAGATTGCAAATTTGTCGTACCGCTAACCATCATAATGTTAAAAAAATGTAATGAAGTTCAGCAGCCACTACAATACAAGCATGCCAGCAGGTAGAGGCAACATACAACGACCACGATGGCAGTAGATGACCACAAGGATATTCAAAATGGCAACATACATAACCCACCTGCAAAACGTTACTATCGTGCATACAACATACAAGAACACAAACCGACGGCAGTAATTTCACGAGATTAATGTCTCATGGAAGCATTTTCTTCCAATAGGGTATTACAAAGAGATCACGAATCAATTCCACCATCATATATACACCAATAGTCTAGTGCAATCTTGTAAGCGAGTAGCGCGGAGGAGTACCGAATATCACCACCTGACTCATAATGACCCAAGAAACTTCATGTCTATTGACGATTAGGATCTAGTAATAGCAGAAAGAAGCACGTCTACAAAAGTTTTCACGGCTATCGACGATTCGGATCTACTAACAGAAAGAAGCAATCTGCAAAAACTCTGTTTTCCACTGAAAACTTGTATCTGTTGGGATCACTCACGACCATCAGCTGAACGGGTACTGTAGCTCCTTGCAAAAATCTCCGGACACCTTCTCTTCTTAGCTTCATCTGCCAATAACCCAACCCAGAATTTGATCAGATTACCACATGTAAGAACATTGTCATATCAACATTAACCATCAAACAGTTTAGTTTCAAGTAGTATAAATCTAAAGGCAATGCCACTCATTTTCCAGCAATGAAGTACTCCCTCACTAATATAAGACTTTAGATCACTACTTTAGTGATCTAAAAAGACTTCTATCTTGTGAGATATTACAGAATTCGAATCTTTCTCGTCCTTTCAATTGGTATAACAAACACACAACTGATGACATGAACTTCCAACATCAGATATTAACTGTTGTCAAAGGGACATCTACCAAAATGTAGTGGCATAGCACCACCTTAAAGTACTAGATGTGCATACATTTACTGTCATGTTATTTATGTACATGATCAAACACTTTACTTTCTTTTACTAAAGTATAAAAGCACTAAACTGAGTCACAGAACAGCGGACAAAGGCACAATGGCAATTCTCTACTAAAATGTAGTGGGCATAGCGGGTCATTGTTAAAAGGACTAGAGGTGTGTCGTTTTAGCGTCATGCTATTTATTTACATGATCAAATAGTTTACTTCATTTTACCAGAGTCACGAAACATGGCACAAAGTCATAATTGCCAAATGCAGCTAAGAAGAGTAGACTCTTACGCCATAGCCAAGACTTGTAAACTTTGGGTCTTCCCATTGGTTTCAATGGGGGAAATTATCACTGACAAGAATTCTGAAAGAAGGTGCTTGCAAGCAGTTTAGAAGCATGCAAACAATGTTATAATCTCACTCGCTGCAATGATACAACAATCACAGGGGACCATGGAGCATAAACAGTTAATATTACTTTTTTTCTAATATGTGGAATATCGATCATTTTAATGAATAATGATCATCACTTCGTAACAAAGGCATACAGTAGAAGTGTAGAACTGCAACAATTGGCACCTTGCACAATTTAAGATCGATGTCAATCCCAATTTCATCATGAATGCTAAAAGGCAATGACCAGAGGAAATAGCAAAATGATCATTGGTTTTATATGGAACAATGCTCCATCTTAAGAAATATCAACACCAATAGTCACTAAGATAAGATAAATGATGGCAAACTTACAACACTGACTGTTTTCGTGCTATTAAGAGGCTACACAAATTATGCAGATTATAATTGAGAAAGATCATATGGCTCACAGATACAGGGGAGCAAAGCAAAAGGGGGAGGTATATATATATACCTCAACAGAACTGTGATGGTGTGTTCCTGTCCGCCTAGCGCTCCCTCCAAAAACTAAGAACGAGAGCTGGGATGATAAGAAAGCAAGCTGTCGCGTGAAAACCAAATGTCCCCACATCCATGATCACCGAACCAACCATTTCTCCCTGAGATATCGATCCCTCCACATGTGGCGACATCATCTCTACCAGAAGACCAATGACTATTAGCAGGAGAAAGGCCATATCCACGACAAATCCAAGCACCACGGGGCGCAGAAGCCTAAACAAGTGTGCAGTCAACTCTGGCCTGATTCCTCCGAAGGTGCTCTGAGGAGGACAACAAATTCAAAAAAACCATACGGATGAACATTATATATGGAATGGCTCAGAAATGGTAGGATGCAAATGAAGTGATGAACACACATGGAAAATAAAAACTACTACTACTACTACTCATCAGGACAACCTGAACTACGAAATTAATTCGAACATAATATATATGGCATCTTTAATTAGAAGATTGATAACACTGGCCTATGTACTGCTGCAATTCGACCGGAATAAATATCACAAGGAGTTAATTTGCACGATACCTTCCTGAATCCCGAAGTGGATCCAGATACAGCTGCAATCACGTAGGCCACGCACAGCCGCAGGACGACAATCACGAGCACCGCAAGGATGATGCAGACGCAGACCTTGAGGGCCCCGTACATGACCGCCTGGAGGAACAGGGCTGGCGCGGAGCCCTCGCCCCAGGCGCGGCGCGCGACGACCTCTGCAGCCGTGGCCACAGACATGATCCACACAGCCGCCAAGTTCAGGAAGATGAGGACTCCCGCCGCGACGCAGAGGACGCGGGCGAAGCGCACGAGCGTCGGCGCCACGACGACGATCCTCACCGGCGGGGGCGGCGGAGGCGGCGGCGGCGGCGAGGGCAGCACCACGACGACGATGTGCTCCGGCGGGGGCGGCGGTGGCGAGGGCAGCACCACGACGACGGTCAGCGCCATCGAGCGGTGCGAGAAACCCTAGCTCCTGGAAGCTTCTCGCCCTCGGAGGAGGCGGAGTGGTTGGGTTGCGCTTGCGCAGCGAGAGGACGGGGGTTTGTGGGAAATGGGATTAGCGACGAACAGGGGAGGGGGTTTTGCGGCCAGCTGTCCCTCTTGCGGGTTCTGTTCTAACCCATTTCCGCTAGTGGATTCGGGTTCTACCGGGTATGCAGAGATAGTGGGTGCCCGATTCTTGCCACCGGGTGAAATGTTAAATGTTGTTGCCGAATATTTTTTAGGAGGAACTTTCAATCTATTCTATTCAATTTTGCTAGCACAAAGAACACTAAAGGTAATAAAAATTACGACCAGGCCCGTGGACCACCTAGCGAGGACTACAAACACTGGAGCGAGCCGAAGACGCGACGCCGTCATCACCCCTTCGTCATCGGAGTCGGGCAAACTTTGTTGTAGTAGACAGTCAGGAAGTCGTTATGTTAAGGCCCCATAGGACCAACGCACCAGAGCAGCAACCATCACCGATGAAAAAAATCGGAGATTAGAAGGATCAATCCTATAAACAACCAAACAAAGACGAAGAAGACCAGATCCAAACAAATCCACCTAAGACCAGCACTGACCGAATCCCACGAGATCCGATGGAGACACAACTCCACACGCCCTCTGACGACTCTAGACACACCATCGGAACAGAAATACAACATGGGAGACATTATTCCTACTGAGGGACATCGCCGCTGCCACACAGACCCAACCAAGACGTTGGATCTAATAAGAACGAGAATGGGGTCCCTCCCATCGGCGGGGTGGCCAAGATCCTCTGCACGTCCATGGCCCAAAGGCCATTGGAGATGGGCCGGACCAGCGGCGGCGCCGACGGAAGGAGAAAGAAAGGCTAAGGTCTTCTCTTGTTGCAGAATTTCTTTCAAGAGAAATAAGATTATACGGCTAAAAGAAAAGAGAAATGAGATTGTAGATATATTCAAATAACTATGGATGCTCACACGGACTGAGCTATGGCGATGAAGAAGGGCGTTCAGAACCATCTGGTTCATTCCGATTGTGCAGAGCTCGTGGATGAAATGTAGTGAAGGTTTGTTAATTTAATAGTGATCCCTTATTCGTAATGATTGATCAGATATTTGTAATAACTTTGGTCATCTATTTAGCATTGTGTGCGTGAAACTAACCTCATGGCTCATGAGTTAGCTAGTAGGGTTACGGGTATTCCTCCGTAGCTTGGTCTTAAATATAAGATGACAATTAATTCTGTACACCACATGGCAAATACTTGTTGCATATGTCATTTGTTAATTTTCTACTTTTGAACACATAATAATAGTTTTGGGCAATTTTTTATTTAGTTTTATTTAGTCTTTTGAGACAAATGTGTTTTAGTTTTTTTAACCAAGGGAATTGTTTTGGGCCAGGAGGCTCAGAAAGGGCATGGCTAGCGTCAGGGGACCGCAGTGCAAGGTGATGGTACTGAAAAAAAAGTTGTTCGTTCATGGGAAAGCTCCACAGAGAACCTTCCGTCTGTTCTGGAGGTCCCCAGATCGAACGTTAGGTGTACTAGCAAAAAGTCTCGTGCGTTGCAACGGGAGGAAAAAAAGCCACTCATATCTCTAGCTGGGTTAGTTTTTGTTTGAGACAATCTAACTGGGTCAGTTGGACAAACTGTGTGTGGCCGGTTGACAGGTTATGAGATCGAACCCTCCCATCGAAAATTTATTTTTCTCCGGACCTAGGCCACAGTGCGCCGTCAGATGGGCTTCCTCCGTTGGGCCAAAACGGGTGGCAAGTAACGAGACCAAATAGTGTACGTGAAATTATTTGAAGCGGGACGAAACCAAAAATATCACCTCCCTTTAATAATAGGTATAGATATAGGTATGGGGTCGTTGATCTATGGGTCCATGGTAGAACATTTTTATAGAAAAATGAGAGAGTTTTAGGGGCTGTTTGGTTGCCACCCTGACGCAAACTTACCTGGCCGGACGTCTACTTGGTAGATGCCTGAGAGCTGTTTGGTTAGAGACCCGGAGCTTCCACAGTCAGCCTGCCCTGACAACCCACTTTATCGTTAGAGCATCTCCAATAGAAGATGTAGATGCAAAAATAGCTAATTTTTGCATCTCCGAAACCCCCAAATTCCTCTCCAACAGATGATGTAGATGTAAAAAATATTATATCTCTGCCTTCCGGAGATGTAAAATACAACACCTCACGATGCAAATTTGCATCTCCACCTATTGGAGATGTAAAAACGCCAGTCGTGTGCATACCATCCAAGTGCCTTCAGTTGGCTTCCGCGCGACCGCCGCCCATCCGCCTCCCGCCCGCCGGCCGCCATGGCCGACGTCGCTGACCCCGCCGCCTCCTCTGCCGCCACTGCCGCCGGTGGTCTGACCCACCTCGCTGCAGCCGCCACCTTCGCGACCACTTTCCCCAATTCGGCCTCTGCCTCCATGCCGCGGCCATGCTGACGTCCCGGTTTTGCCCCACCACGGTCGGTCACCGTTGCGGCTGAGCCACCAGCAAAGAAGCAGCGGGCTGGCAAGCCCTGCGGTAGAGGCATGAAGCGGCCAGCGACGCTAGGCCGCAACCCGGCGGAGAACCAAGGTCGGGCGACCAAGATTTTGAAGCTGGACGCGGATGCGTCGGCTGATTGGTACCGCCGGTGGCCTTGGCATCGTCCTCGGGCAAAGGAGCCCCTCCTCCACCCCCGCCGCCGCCACCGCCGGCCATGAAGGAAGATGTGGTCACGCCGACGGCAACCGCATCCGACATGTTCGACGATATGTCGCAAAGGTAAAAAAAAGTTCTTTTACATTCTTTTGTGCTCTTGTTTGTTGTTTCAATTTTCGATTCAAATAGAATGTGAAGTTGATTACGTGTATGTTCATTTATAGTCTTGACGATGAAGCTTTGATGTCTGCTAGAATTACGTCGGTATTTCCCCAAAAAAGAAGGGATGATGCAGTATAGCGACGGTAGGTATTTCCCTCAGTGATGAGACCAAGGTTATCGAACCAGTAGGAGAACCAAGCAACACTACGTAAACAGCATCTGCACACAAATAACAAATACTCGCAACCCGACGTGCTAAATGGGTTGTCAATCCCTTTCGGGTAACGACACCAGAAATTGGCAAACGGGCGTGAGAAAGTTGTAATAAATTGATAGATCGAACACCAAATAAAATAAAGTGCAGCAAGGTATTTTTGGTTTAATAAATCTGAAAATTAAAGCAAATAAAAATAGATCGCAAAGGCAAATATAATAAGAAAGAGACCCGGGGGTCGTAGATTTCACTAGTGGCTTCTGTAACGCCCACGATGCGGCTATATCTCCCACGTGTCGAGGCACGACTTAGAGGCATAACCGCATAGTGGTTTTGTCGCAAGAAGGGTCATCTTCACACAATCCCATGTAATGAACAAGAATGGGATAAAGAGTTGGCTTACAATCGCCACTTCACACAATACATAAATAAATATCATACATCATCCAAAATACAATCATATAGACCGACTACGGTCAAAATCCAGATGAAAATAAGACAACCCCAAATGCTAGATCCCCGATCGTCCCAACTGGGCTCCACTACTGATCATCAGGAAAAGACACATAGTAACGACCACGTTCCTCGTCGAACTCCCACTTGAGATCGACGCCATCATCTACACTGGCATCGTCGGCACCTGCAACTGTTTTGGTAGAATCTGTGAGTTACGGGGACTCAGCAATCTCACACCCGCGAGATCAAGACTATTTAAGCTTGTAGGAAAAAGGAGGAGTAGTGAGGTGGAGCTGCAGCGGCAAAAGCATATATGGTGGCTAACTTGCGCAAATGAGAGCGAGAAGAGAAGCAACGGAACGGACGTCATCTAGCAATGACCAAGAAGTGATCCTGAACACCTACTTACGTCATACATAACTCAGACCGTGTTCACTTCCCGGACTCCGCCGAGAAGAGATCATCACGGCTACACACGCAGTTGATGTATTTTAATTGGGTCAAGTGACAAGTTATCTACAACCGGACATTAACCAATTCCCATCTGCCTCATAACCGCGGGCACGGCTTTCGAAAGATAATACCCTGCAGGGGTGTCCCAACTTAGCCCATCATAAGCTCTCACGGTCAACGAAGGATAAACCTTCTCCCGGAAAGACTCGATCAGTCTCGGAATCCTGGTTTACAAGACATCTCGACAATGGTAAAACAAGACCAGCAAAGCCGCCCGAATGTGCCGACAAATCCCGATAGGAGCTGCACATATCTCGTTCTCAGGGCACACCGGATTGTCCAAGCTTCCGATAGGCCAGCCCAGAGTTGCCCCTGGTGGCCACCGGCGACTGACAGTTTGGACCAATACTCAGAGGAGCACTGGCCCGGGGGTTTAAAATAAAGATGACCCTCGGGCTCGCGAAAACCCGGGGGAAAAGGCTTAGGCGGCAAATGGTAAAACCAAAGTTGGGCCTTGCTGGAGGAGTTTTATTCAAGGCGAACTGTCAAGGGGGTCCCATAAATCACCCGACCGTGTAAGGAACGCAAAATCAAGGAACATAATCCCGGCATAACAGTAACTAGGGCGGCAAGAGTGGAACAAAACACCAGGCATAAGGCCGAGCCTTCCACCCTTCACCAAAATATATAGATGCATTAATTAAATAAGAGATATTGTGATATCCCAACATATCCATGTTCCGACATGGAACAACTTCAACTTCACCTGCAACTAGCAACGCTATAAGAGGGGCTGAGCAAAAGCGGTAACATAGCCAAACAGCGGTTTGCTAGGAAAGGATGGTTAGGGCTGACATGGCTAAAATGGGAGACATGATATAGCAAGTGATAGGTAGCGGAGCATGGCAATAGAGCGAACAACTAGCATAGCAAAGATAGAAGTGATTTCGAGGGGATTGTGTGAAGATGACTCTTCTTGCGACAAAACCACTATGCGGTTATGCTTCTAAGTCGTGCCTCGACACGTGGGAGATATAGCCGCATCGTGGGCGTTACAGCTTCTCTCAAGAAAAATAGCAAATGGTGGGTAAACGAATTATTGTTGGGCAATTGATAGAACTTCAAATAATCATGACGATATCCAGACAATGATCATTATATAGGTATCACGTCCAAGATTAGTAGACTGACTCCTGCCTGCATCTACTACTATTACTCCACACATCGACCGCTATCCAGCATGCATCTAGTGTATTAAGTTTATGAAGAAACAGAGTGATGCAATAAGAACGATGACATGATTTAGACAAGATCTATTTATGTAGAAATAGACCCCATCTTGTTATCCTTAATAGCAACGATACATACGTGTCGTTTTGATGCGGCTTGAAGCTACGTCGGTATTTCTCAAAAGAGGAAGGGATGATGCAGCACAACGACGATAGGTATTTCCCTCAGTGATGAAACTAAGGTTATCGAACCAGTAGGAGAACCAAGCAACACAACGTAAACATCCCCTGCACACAAATAACAACTACTCGCAACCCGACGTGTTAAAGGGGTGGTCAATCCCTTTCGGGTAACGGCGGCAGAAATTGGCAAACGGACGTGAATAAAATTGTAGTAGATTGATATATGGAACGCCAAATAAAATAAATAAGAATAAAATGCAGCAAGGTATTTTCGTATTTTTGGTTTAATAGATCTGAAAATAAAACCAAAGGAAAAGTAGATCGCAAAGGCAAATATATGAGAAAGAGACCCGGGGGCCGTAGGTTTCACTAGTGGCTTCTCTCGAGAAAAATAGCAAAAGATGGGTAAACAAATTACTGTTGGGCAATTGATAGAACTTCAAATAATCATGACGATATCTAGACAATGATCATTATATAGGCATCACGTCCAAGATTAGTAGACCGACTCCTGCCTGCATCTACTACTATTACTCCACACATCGACCGCTATCCAGCATGCATCTAGTGTATTAAGTTCATGGAGAAACGGAGTAATGCAATAACAACGATGACATGATGTAGACAAGATCTATCTATGTAGAGATAGACCCCATCGTTTTATCCTTAGTAGCAACGATACATACGTGTTGGTTCCCCTTCTATCACTGGGATCAAGCATCGTAAGATCAAACACACTACAAAACACCTCTTCCCATTGCAAGATTAATAGATCAAGTTGGCCAAACAAAACCCAAATATCAGAGAAGAAATACAAGGCTATAAGAAATCATGCATATAAGATATCAAAGAAACTCAAATAGCTTTCATGGATATAAAAAGATAGATCTGATCATAAACTCAAAGTTCATCCGATCCCAACAAACACACCGCAAAAAGAGTTACATCATATGGATCTCCAAGAGACCATTGTATTGAGAATTCAGCGAGAGAGAGGAAGCCATCTAGCTACTAACTACGGACCCGAAGGTCTACAAAGAACTACTCACAAATCATCGGAGAGGCACCAATGGAAGTGGTGAACCCCTCCATGATGGTGTCTAGATTGGATCTGGTGGTTCTGGACTCTGCAGCGGCTGGAATTGATTTCTATCGACTCCCCTAGGGTTTCTGGAATATTGGGGTATTTATAGAGCAAAGAGGCAGTCCGGGGGGCACCCGAGGTGGGCACAACCCACCAGGGCACGCCCGGGCCTCCTGGCGCGCCCTGGTGGGTTGTGCTCCCCTCGGAGCACACCCAGGCACAACCTTGGCCCCTTAGGTGTCTTCTGGTCCATCAAAATTCTCTGTGAAGTTTCGTTGCATTTGGACTCCGTTTGGTATTGATTTCTTGCGAGGTAAAAAACATGCAGAAAACAACAACTGGCACTTGGCACTATGTCAATAGGTTAGTACCAAAAAATGATATAAAATGACTATAAAATGATTATATAACATCCAAGATTGATAATATAACAGCATGGAGCAATAAAAAAATATAGATACGTTGGAGACGTATCAGCATCCCCAAGCTTAACTCCTGCTCGTCCCGAGCAGGTAAGTGATAAAAACATAATTTTTGATGTGGAATGCTGCCTAACATGTCATATCATATTCTTTTCTTTATAGCATGGACAATTGCACTTTTATGTGATTCAAATCAATAGTCTAGTTTTGACATAATGACTTAAATACTCAAGCATATCAACAAGCAACCATGTCTTTCAAAATATCAACGCTAATATAAGTTATCCATGTTGGGAAATGTAGTAATTCAAAAACATTCCTACGATCACGCAAGATCTATCTAGGAGAAGCATAGCAACGAGCGGGGAGAGTGTGTCCACGTACCCTCGTAGATCGAAAGTGGAAGCGTTAGTTAACGCGGTTGATGTAGTCAAACGTCTTCACGATCCAACCGATCCAAGTACCGAACGTACGTCACCTCCATGTTCTGCACACGTTCAGCACGATGACGTCCCTCGAGCTCTTGATCCAGTAGAGGGTCGAGGGAGAGTTCCGTCAACACGACGGCCTGGTGACGGTGATGATGAAGTTATCGGCGCAGGGCTTCGCCTAAACACTACGATGATATGACCGAGGTGTTAAACTGTGGAGGGGGGCACCGCACACGGCTAAGAGATTGTCTGTTGTGCCTTTGGGGTGCTCCTGCCCACGTATATAAAGGAGGGAGGGAGAGAGGCAGACGGCCAGGAGGGGCACGCCAAGGGGGGGAGTCCTACTTGGACTCCTAGTCCAAGTAGGATTCGCCCCCCCTTTTCCTTTCTTCCACCGGAGGGAAAGGAAGGAGGGGAGAAGGAGAAGGAAGGAGGGGGCCGCGCCCCCACCCGTTGTCCAATTCGGTTTGGGTAGGGGGGAGGCGCGCGCCACCTCGTGGCCCTTCTTCCCTCTCTCCACTAAAGCCCACTAAGGCCTATTAACTTCCCCGGGGGGTTCCGGTAACCCCTCGGTACTCCGAAAAAATACCCGAATCACTTGGAACCATTCCGATGTCCGAATATAACCTTCCAATATATTAATCTTTACCTCTCGACCATTTCGAGACTCCTCATCATGTCCATGATCTCATCCGGGACTCGAACAAACTTCGGTCACCAAAACACATAACTCATAATACAAATCATCATCGAACGTTAAGCGTGCGGACCCTACGGGTTCGAGAACTACGTAGACATGACTAAGACACATCTCCGGTCAATAACCAATAGCGGAATCTGGATGCTCATATTGGCTCCTACATATTCTACGAAGATTTTTTTCTGGGATAATGTGAATTTATAGTGTCAGGGGGGTCGTCAGCGGGGCCGCCAGGAGAGGGGGCGCGCCCTGGTGGGTTGTGCCCACCCAGGTGCCCCTGTCCAGTAGGTCTTGGCTCCAGAAATTCTTATTATTGATAGAAAAAATCCTCGCAAAGTTCCGTTCCATTCCGAGAACTTTTATTTCTGCACAAAAACAACACCATGGTAGTTGTGCTGAAAACAGCGTCAGTCCGGGGTTAGTTTCATTCAAATCATGCAAATTATAGTCCAAAACAAGAGGAAAAGTGTGAGAAAAAGTCGATATGTTGGAGACGTATCAACTCCCAAGCTTAAACCTTTGCTTGTCCTCAAGCAATTCAGTTGATAAACTGAAAGTGAGAAAGAAAAACTTTTACGAACTCTTTTGCTCTTGTTTGCATAAATAAGCTTAAACAACACCCATGTTTTCAGCCAACATTATAACTAACCATGTCAACAATAACATTTAAATATTATAATGATTCATATCAATGACATAATCAGCTAGCGAGCAATAATAGGATATCTCAAATGGCAACACGTTGTCAAAACAACCATGATATAATATGACAATAGTGGTATCTCGCTAGCCTTTTCCGAGACCGCAAAACATAAATGCAGAGCACCTCCAAAGTTCAAGCAGCGACTAAACATTTTAATTCATGGTAGAAAAGATCCAGTCATGATGCACCCAACATTAGCTATACACAATGCATAAATCATGACAGCTGTGCTCTACTCAGTTTCTGGCGCTTGTTTATAAAAGGTGATGACACAAGATAAAAGTAAATAGAAAGTCCCTTTGCAGAGGGAAGCAGTGATTTGCAGAGGTGGCAGAGCTCAATTTTAAAACAGAGATAAATGATATTTTGAGGCATGCACCCTTCTTATTCACTTCACGACCATCAGTTATCAACATCTTCCATGCTAAGCACGCTAGTGGCGGTTCCCAAGTGGAAAGTGAAGGTTTTGACTCCATTGGGAGTTTTTGTTTGATTATTCAAGAGATCAACTCTTTTTCATGTTTGCAGTTTGGGACTGGGCATCCCTATTACCGCCCATTTCCTCATGCGATGGCGAGTGAATAAACACTCGACCTAAGGATAACCCGCTTAGCATGGAAGATATCGACCACCTCCTGTCGTTCCATGAACGATCCAGGCACACAAAACGGATAATTTTTTTTAGAAGTTTTTAGAGATGGCACATGCAAATTTACTTAGGACGACAGGGTAATACCGTATATAGGTAGGTATGGTGGACTCATCTGGCATAACTTTGGGTTCAAGGTTTTTGATGTACAAGTAGAGTTCCCACTTAGTACACGCGAAGGCTAGCAATTAAGATTGAGAAGCGGCTAGCTAGAGAGAAACAACAATCATAACCAGACATTATGCATAAGTAACATTGGACACTAGCATGAGTAGGATATGAACACCATGAACATAAATATTATAGAGGCTATGTTGGTTTTGATTCAACTACATGCATGAACATGTACCAAATCAAGCCACTCGAACATTCAGAGGAGGATACCATATCATCTTACTACATCACAATCATTTTAACGCTATGTTGATATCCGAGATAAATCATTATCAACTCCCAGCTACTTATGCATGGAATGAGAAACTATAATCTCTAATTGTCATTGCAAACATGTTTAATAATAATGGGATGAACCATGGGCACTAGGTTAAACATATTTACACAACAAGAACAAGTCGAGTTCATACCATTTTCTCTTTGCCACGGCCAGCTCATCGAATATCATCATTATTGCTTTTCACTTGCACGACCGAATGATATGAAAATAATAATAGTGCAAGAGTGCCATGGACTAAGCTGGAATCTGCAAAACATCTTATTCAATAGGAGAAGACAAGGTAAAATGGGCTCTTATTAGTTCAACAATTATTCATATGAGAGCCACTCAACATTTTCATCATGGTCTTCTCCTCGGTAAGACTCGAATAAAAAGAAAAGAAATTCAGAGAAACACACTGAAATATTTTTGGATTTTTTGGTTTTCTTCAACAAGCAAATAAAAAGCAAAAAGGAGAAAAACTATTTACACGGGAAAGCTCCCAACAAGCAAAAGAAGAACAAGGAAATCTTTTTGGGTTTTCTTCTTTTTAGTACTACTACTAAGCATGCATAGAAAGTAAATTACTACAACCAATTTTTTTGGTTTTTCTAAAGTTTTTCAAACACACAAGAACAAAGCAAGAAAAATAAATCTAAGCATGGATGATATAATGAAAAAGTGTGAACACCGACAACTAGAATGATACGTGAACATGAATATAATGTCGGTGAGAAACACGTACTCCCCCAAGATTAGGCTTTTGGCCTAAGTTGGTAATCGATCAGTAGCCTGGAGGGTAGTAGTCGGCGTGGTAGCTCACAGAGGCTCTCGGTGCAGATGCCTTAGCACGCCGTGCCGCCAACACTGCTGCGTTGTGAGCTCGGGCCTCGCTCTCAAGAACAAAATACCTTTCCTTGCTGTTATAATCAAAGAGAGCAGGCACATGCAAATATGTGTCCACAACATGTGATTGGTTAAACAACAAATTATAAGTGAAGTTATCAGCCCTTCCCGTGAGAATCTTATGCTCTTTTAAAGCATCAAAATCTAAATACCGAGTGGGTAGGATAGGATCAAAAGGCAAAGGTGAAACACTCAGCCCTTGTGCTAAACGCGTGGCATATATTCCACCATAGAACCAGCCACTTTTGGTGTTATGCTGAAGTCTACGTGCAATAATCGCTCCAAGGTTATAATTCCTTTCGCCAGTGAGAGTGGTGTGAATGAGGCTCAAGTCTGGCGCACAATGTATGCTACAGTCTTGCTTGCCTACTATGCATTTCCCGTTAAATAATGCAAGGTACTGAATTGCGGGAAAGTGAATGCTCTTTATTCTTCCTTGTCTCACTCCCCTATTTTCACCGTAGCAAAGGCTAGTCAAGAAAGACTCATACTCAGCCTTTGCTGGCTCATCAAGCGAACCCCAAAATGGAAGTTTGCAATGGTAAGCAAAGTTCTCTAGTGGAATAGTAAATGGGTTATCATAAAGCATAAACGACACCCTAGACTCACGTGGAAAATATTTAAATCCTTTGACAAATGATTCAGTGAGAAGATGGCACTGTTCACATTATCTAAGAGGTAGGGACTGAGACCGACATTGTGAACGTATTGCTCGAATTCCTCCTTGATGCCCACTTGCATCATATACTCATTGCAAGGCCATAAGCAAGTTTTGGTGGCGGCATCTCGTGTGGAACTTTCACTTGGTTCAACGTAAGACCGGCGAGCAGAACTGTCACTAGAAGATGCCCCCGAGGATCGCCTCCTCGAAGAACTCCTTCCAAATAGGTTCATAATGTCCGCGTACAATTTTTTGAGGTGACAAAAATTTGTCAACAAAACTTTACAAAATTGATAGCAACTACTCATAGGGATACATAGAGGCCATAGCAAGCATTCAAACTACTTAGAATACTAAGAGTTCAACATGCAAGCACATCTACAGCAGCACCAAGAGTAGCTATTTATTCAAAGTATAAACCACTAAAACAAAAACTGATTGGACAAATGATGGAGTCACATACCAAGCAACAAATCCCCGAAATAGTTTCGGAAACGGAGCTTCGAGCAAAGAAATCAAAATCCGCGGGTTTGAGCTCAAGAACACGGGAAAGAGAGTATGAGGGATTTTTTCTGGAGGTAGGTGACAATGTGGGCTAAAGAGATAAGTGAGGGGGCCCACGTGGGGACCACAACCCCCCAGGGCGCGCCAGGGGGGTTGTGCCCACCTGGTGCACCCCCCTCTGGTATTATTTGCACCAAAAATTCCTAAATATTCAGAAAAAAATCATATAAAATTTTCAGGGCATTCTGAGAACTTTTATTTTTGGGTCATTTTTTTATTGCACGGGAAATTCAGAAAACAGACAAAGCAAGGCATTTTATTTGTTTAAATAATAAAAACAGAGAATAAAAAGTAAGGACGGAAGGTAGTGCTTACTAAATTCATCAACTTCATACCGTTCAAAAATGATGGTTGATCATGTCTTATTAACAACCACTTTCGATTAGCATGAAACCAAAGAACTTTCGTAAATCACTAAGTTACCTCAATGGGGATATGCATCTCCCCAACAATAAGCATTTCATATTTCTTTTTGACAGTAGGTAGAGGTATTTGAAAACTTCCAATAGTGATTGTCGGAGATTTTTCAATAACATTAATACCATTCACTTGGAATTGTTTCTTCGGAAAGTGCACCGTATGCTCTTTACCATTAATATGAAAAGTGACCTTGCTTTTATTGCAATCAATAACAGCCCTTGCAGTATTCAAGAAGGGTCTACCAAGGATAATCGACATGTTGTCGTCCTCGGGCATCTCAAGTATAACAAAGTCAGTCAAAATAGTAACATTAGCAACAACAACGGGCACATCCTCACAGATACCGACAGGTATGGCAGTTGACTTGTCAGCCATTTGCCAAGATATTTCAGTAGGTGTGAGTTTATTCAAGTCAAGTCTTTTATATAAAGAGAAAGGCATAACACTAACACCAGCTCCTAGATCACACAAAGCAGTTTTCACATAATTCTTTTTGATAGAGCAAGGTATAATTGGTATACCCGGATCTCCAAGTTTTTTAGGTACTCCATCTTTAAAAGTATAATTAGCAAGCATAGTGGAGATTTCAGCTTCCGGTATTTTTCTCTTATCTGTGATGATGTCTTTCATATACTTTGCATAAGGAGGCATTTTCAAGATATCAGTCAAGCGAGTACGCAAAAAGACTGGCCTCAGCATTTCAGCAAAGCGTTCAAATTCTTCATCATCATTCTTTTTAGTTGACTTGGGTGGAAAAGGCATAGGTTTTTGAACCCACGGTTCTCTTTCTTTACCGTGTTTTCTAGCAATGATGTCTCTTTTATCATACCTTTTATTCTTAGGTTGTGGGTTATCAAGATCAACAGGTGGTTCTATCTCAACATCATTATCTGGTTCTTTTTCATTATTTGGTTGAGCATCTTTATGAAAATCAGCATTATCTTTTTCATTATCACTAGGTGGATGTTCATTACCAGATCGAGTTTCAGCATCAGAGGTAGAAATTTCATTTTCATTATCAGGAGGTTTTTCTATTTCAGGTTCACTAGAAGCATGCAAAGTCCTATCATTTTTCTTTTTCTTTTTCTTTTTAGAAGGACTAGGTGCAGTGGTGTTGCTTCTTTGTGAATCCTGTTCAATTCTTTTTGGGTGTCCCACAGGATAAAGTGGTTCCTGAGTCATCTTACCTCCTCTAGTTGCAACTCTAACAGCAAAGTCATGCATATTATTATTCATTTCATCAAGTAATTCTCTTTGTGATTTAGCAACTTGTTCTAGTTGAGTTTGAACCATAGAAGCATGTTTTCCAACACCTCTAACATCATTTGATATTCTAAATAACAAGTCACTCAAGCGAGCAATCATATCTGAATTATATTTCAATTGTTTCATAACATTTGCATTGAAGTGATCATGTTTCCTAATGTAGTTTTCAAACTCATAAAGGCATTGACTAGGATGCATATTGTGAGGATTGTCATTATCATTGAACTTCATTAGAGAATTTACCTCTACCACCTTAGGCAGCGGTAGTGTATTAAGCCAATGTATCTCTTCAATAGGAGGTAAATTTCTAACATCCTCAACTTTAATACCTTTTTCCTTCATAGATTTCTTTGCCTCTTGCATATCCTCAGGACTGAGATATAATATACCCCTGTTCTTCGGAGTGGGTTTAGGTGGTGGTTCAGGAAGAGTCCAATCATCATAATTTTTCAATATGTTATTCAATAATTCTTCAGCTTAAGCAATAGTTCGTTCCCTGAAAACACAACCAACACAACTATCTAGGAAGTCCCTAGAAGTATCGGTTAGTCCATTATACAAGATATCAAGTATTTCATTTTTCTTAAGAGGATGATCAGGCAAAGCATTAAGTAACTGGCAAAGCCTCCCCCAAGCTTGTGGGAGACTCTCTTCTTTACTTTGCACAAAGTTAAATATTTCCTATAAGGCAGCTTGTTTCTTATGAGCAGGAAAATATTTTTCAGAGAAGTAATAAATCATATCCTGGGGACTACGCACACAACCAGGAGCAAGAGTAGCGTACCAAGCTTTAGCATCACCCTTTAATGAGAAAGGAAATAATTTGAGAATAAAGTAATAGCGAGTTTTCTCTTCATGAGTAAAAAGAGTGGCTATATCGTTCAACTTAGTAAGATGTGCCACAACAGTTTCAGTTTCATAACCATGGAAAGGATCAGATTCAACCAAAGTAATTAACTCTGGGTCGATAGAGAATTCATAATCCTTATCAGCAATAAAGATAGGTGAAGTAGCAAACTTAGGATCACATTTCATTCTAGCGTTCAAAGATTTTTCTTTATACTTGCATAGTAATTTCTCTAGATCATCTCTATCATTGCAAGCAAGAATATTTCTAGTTGCCTCCTCACTCATAATATAACCTTCTGGTACCTTAGGCAATTCATATCTAGGGAGGCTAGTTCTAGCAGGTGTTTCAGGAGTTTCAGTTTCAAGCTCATCATCAGATCCAACAACATCATGTTGTATAACTCTAGCAATTTCTTCATCAAGTAATTCACCAAGTGGCACATCATCATTATCAAGCAAGGTACTAGCATCATCATAAGCATCATTCATAGTAGAAGTAGCATCATCAATAACTGGTGACATAGTAGAACTCATAGCATGTGGTGGTGTTGCAAGTTTACTCATAACAGAAGGTGAATCTAAAGCAGAACTGGATGGCAGTTCCTTCCCTCCCCTCTTCTTTGAGGGAAATATCTTAGTCTTTGGATCCTTCAGATTCTTCATAGTGATAATATGATAATAATCCCAAGTGACTCAACAAATATTGCTATGCTCCCCGGCAACAGCGCCAGAAAAAGGTCTTGATAACCCACAAGTATAGGGGATCACAACAGCTTTCAAGGGTAGAGTATTCAACCCAAATTTATAGATTCGACACAAGCGTAGAGTATTCATCGATATAATGTAGGCATGTATTCCGTAAATAGTCACACGTGCTTTATTAAAAGAACTTGCATGACATCTTTTGTCCTACCCTCCCGTGGCAGCGGGGTCCATATTGGAAACTAAGGGATATTAAGGCCTCCTTTTAATAGAGAACCGGAACAAAGCATTAACACATAGTGAATACATGAACTCCTCAAACTACGGACATCACCGGGAGTGGGCCCGGTTATTGTCGCTCCGGGGTTGCCGGATCATAACACGTAGTAGGTGACTATAACTTGCAAGATCGGATCTAAAACATGGATATAATGATGAAATCATAAACGGTTCAGATCTGAGTTCATGGCACCCGGGCCCAAAGTGACAAGCATTAAGCATAGTGAAGTCATGGCAACATCAATCTAAGAACATAGTGGATACTAGGGATCGGGCCCTAACAAAACTAACTCGATTACATGGTGAACCTCATCCAACTCCTCACCGACCAACGAGCCTACGAAGGAATTACTCACTCCCGGTGGGGAGATTCATGGAATTGGCGATGGAGATTGGTTGGTGATGACGAAGAACGAAGATCCCCCTCTCCGGAGCCCCAAACGGACTCCAGATCTGCCCTCCCGAGAAAGAGCAGGGCTTGGCGGCGGCTCCGTCTTGTGAAACGTGATAATTCTTTCTCCCTGATTTTTTCTGGAATAATGTGAATTTATAGTATCATGGGGGTCGTCAGCGGGGCCACCAGGTGGGTACACACACCTGGGCGCGCTAGGAGAGGGGGCGCGCCCTGGTGGGTTGTGCCCACGCAGGTGCCCCTCTCCAGCAGGTCTTGGCTCCAGAAACTCTTATTATTGATATAAAAAATCCTTGCAAAGTTTCGTTCCATTCCGAGAACTTTTATTTCTGCACAAAACAACACCATGGTAGTTCTGCTGAAAACAGCATCAGTCTGGGGTTAGTTTCATTCAAATCAGGCAAATTAGAGCCAAAACAAGAGGAAAAGCGTGAGAAAAAGTAGATACGTCGGAGACGTATCAGGAGAACACAGCAAGCAGTTGAAAATGAAAGGGAGCTCTCTCTCTCTCTCTCACAAAACAAGGAAGGCAAAGGAGGGTGTGGCAGAAGTGTACGTGCAATGATTCCCCCAACTCCTTCCAATGTGGATTCCCTCTTAATATTACGGGTTCCCTACGACCAAAGAGATAAACGCGTAGAAAAACACCGTCTTCGAACTTTTCCGTCTAGAGAGAATAGCTAACCGATGTAAGCCTAATCACCGAGAACCTGAAGCACTTAGCACAAGATTAGACCAACAAAGGGTTGTCATCATCATCCAAAACACAAAGTAGGGAAATGCCCTTACAATCTCCCCCCTTTTTGGTGGATGATGACAACAACACGATTTGCAATAGAGAGGTCTAGAAAATATAGACGGGACTCCCCCTAGATGTGTGCCCTAATTTGATATTGCTATTGGAATGCAAGTGCATACATTAGGGGCAAGACTCCCCCTAGATTTTATAGACCCACCACTCCTACTAGACATGCGAAGATAAGCAATAAGCACATAATAAGAGAGTAAAGACTATAACGGATAAATAAATGACATTAACGACAATAATGATAAAATAGAGGAGCATATGTCTCACAACATGCAAGTCGCGATAAGCAACAAGGTCCACAAACTAAAGTTCAACACGACGCACGAAAGAACAAAACACAAACCCAAGCAAAGCAAATCCCATGCAAATCCCGAGACCTAATAGAACTCTCTCCCCCTTTGGCATCAAGACACCAAAAAGGAAAAGAGCGAAGCTAGCGCCCCAGAGCTCAGTCATCCTCCTCTGACTCCTCAGTTGCATCTGGATCCTCATCATCATCAGACTCCTCATCATCGTCCCGATCCATGTCCTCCATGATATCATCATCAGCAGCAACGGAGGTGGAGGGATGGCAAGGAGCCTCATCATCAGACCAAGTGATGTGCGCAGAGATCCACCGCTCCTCCTGTGTGATGCTCTTCTTAGAACCACTTTGAACAGGCATATTGAGGTGCTTCATCATAGCAATCTGATGACGCCTGGCATGATTCTCATTGACATGGGCCTCATACAACTTCTTCTGAATGTCAGTTTGGAGGCAGAAAGTCTTATTCACTTTAGCAGTGAGCTAGGGCTTGGCCCCGGGATCCATCTCAAAATCATCATCATCTGAAGTAGCATAGACATCCTCGGGATCATTGGCAGGAAAGCGAGGCTCGGCGTGCTTCTTCTTCTTGAGCTGCTTAACCTCATGCACGGTGAGGTTATCTGGAGAAGTGAGAAGCTCTCCAGGACGGCGAACAACCCAAACTGAGTTCAGAAAGCACATGACAAACAGAGCATAAATAGGGACCTTTATGTAGATGACCATGCTGTACATCTCATGCCACATCCAGTTGGACACATCAAACATTGCACCAGAGCCCACCTTGGTCTTCATAGAAACCATCAAGTCAACAAGGTAGCCATGGACTTCATCTTGATTTCCCACCTTGGGCAAAATCACATTGCAAAACACTCGATGCATGATGTCATAGACCTTCTCAAGATCCTTGGATTCTCCAATAATACCACGGCCCCGAATGTAGAGAGGGGCAAGCTTCTCCTTAGGCATGGAATCAGGATGGTCGTGAGGACGAATGCCACCATTCCCTTCAAGGCCTGTATCGTCATACCCAATAGCATTGCAGAAAGCCCTCCAGGGTACTTGAAAGAGCTCATCACGGCACATGAACGTGAGTGTGCGAGCGTCATCTTCTCCAAAATGAACAGTGGCATAAAACTGATGGATAAGCTGAACATCAAAGTCACAGTTTACTGACATGAGCTTGACCAGATCAAACTCCTCACAGAGAGCCAAAGCCTCACCAAAATACTCCAAGTTGCTCCTCCAATGGTCAAGATCAATGGTCCACTGCTTGGCATACCTATTCTTGTTGTACTCAAAGATTTCATGAACAATCCGCACTTGCATCTCATTCCGGAACTGAACGGTGGTCCAACGAGGCGCAATGGGAACCTCGTATGGATTTTTTGAACGGAAGGCTTCCCAATCCTTGGCTTTCCACCGGTGCAAGGACATAACCACACGTTGCTTGGCAGCGGCAGACTTCTCACGGCGAGTGGGCTTGGTGGGAATCACAACCTCTTCTTCTTCATCAGACTCAACCGGGCGCTTGCATCTCCTAGCCCTCTTCTTGGTCTTGCAAGGAGCAAAGCGAGAACCAGAGCCACCTGCACACACACACACACACACACACACACGAGAAGAACACAAGAAACCCGGCAAAGATGAGAGGATTGCACACACGAGCAGAGGAATAGATAGATTGCAAAACAGAGAAGATAGAATAGTGCTACGTGGTTCAGATACCGCGGTTGTACCGGTTCTACGACCGGTAGTACCGCTCCCTTGAGGCGGTAGAACCGCTGGGAAAGCAGCACTACCAGTTGGAGAAGGACTGACCATGAGATTTGAATCAAACTAGCCATATTCTAACTTCTAAGAAATGCAAACTAAGCAGGAGGCATATATAGATCTCTTCCACCCAATAGTTTGAACAATAAACGCGGAATGTCAAGTAATGCCCTAGAGGAAGGGAAAGAACCCTAGAACGAAGAACAAAGGAAACGGGCATTACCGGCATCCATGGGAGGAGATCGGGAAGGAGGGGGCCTCCACAGAGCAAATCCACGGAGAGCCCACGGATCCGGAGCACGACGAGTACCCCGGGGTAGTGGTAATGGTGACTAGCGGCTAGGGAATGAGATAGAGGAGGGAAGGGGAGGGGAAAAAGATAACCCCTTTGGCCCCGACCCTATTTATAAGCCCGCAGACGCGAAGCGGTTGTACTGCATCAAGGGGCGGTTGTACCGCTTCCTGGTACTTGCCAGTGGTTGCGGGCGGTACTTCCATTGCCTGGAAGGCAGCGGTAGTACCGCCTGGAACCAACCAGTAGTACCGGCCAGAAGGACAGCCTGGGGTCGAGCGGTGGAACCGCTTACACCCCTGGGAGTCCTCCTGGGACGGTACAAACCGAGTGCACCAACGGTTGAACCGCTCGTGTCATCAGTTGTACCACCCAGTCAGCATTACCAACACCAAGAACAATATGTGTGCAATTGGATTAGATGGTTTAGGAGATGGAGAAAGGCTTGGGATGGAGCACGACACTGGAATATGGTGTGATGATCTCCAAGAGAACAAAAAGCAACCAACGAGAGAAACCCCAACTTGGAGACCACAACACCTAGGGCCTAATACAAGACTAAGGCAAAAACAACAAGGACCCAAGAAAACCAATGCCAACTCCCTTCAAAAGGGAGGGCGGTGGCCGAGGCCACCTATGTTTGAGTGTAACGGTATGGCACCGCGAAGATTTTAACCTTGGGCCCATGACCAAAACTCATCTTTGAAGCACAAGTACCATCAAAAATGGCTAATATGAAAGACTTGATCAATTTATGCATAATGGGGGTAGGAAGAGTTCATTGAGAGAACAATACTCCCCCTATGTCCATGCCTACACCTAGAACAAGACATCATGATGAGTATGGTGGGGTGTGCAAAGGTTCAAGCCACATTGCTCGAATCTATGATATTTAGCTCATGCCTTAACTCGCGAAATCTTGCTTCATCCAAAGGCTTCGTGAATATATCTGCAAGGTTATCATGAGTGTTGACATAGTTGAGCTCGATCTCCCCTCTCCTAATATGATCCCGGATGAAGTGATACCGAATCTCAATATGCTTCGTCTTGAAGTGTTGCACTGGGTTGAGAGAAATCTTGATGGCACTTTCATTGTCACACCAAAGAGGCACTTTGTCACAAATGACACCGTAATCCTTTGAAGTTTGCCTCATCCATAGAAGTTGGGCACAAAAACTACCGGCGGCCACATATTTCGCCTCGGTGGACGAGAGAGACACACAACTTTGCTTCTTAGAAGACCAACTTACCAAAGAGCAACCAATAAATTGGCACCCTCCGGATGTTGACTTCCTATCCACTTTGTCTCCCGCCCAATCTGAGTCCGAAAAGCCCACAAGGTTGAAGTTTGCTCCTCTTGGGTACCATAAACCAAAGTTTGGGGTATGAGCCAAATATCGAAAGATTCGCTTGACCGCCACAAAGTTGCTTTCCTTAGGTGCGGCTTGAAACCGTGCACAAATTCCCACACTTAACATGATATCCGGTCTAGATGCACAAAGGTAAAGCAAAGAGCCAATCATGGAGCGCTATACCTTTTGATCCACCGCTTTACCATTGGGATCTATGTCAAGTTGGCATTTGACGGGAATTGGAGTGGAAGCCGGCTTTACATCACTTAGCTTGAATCTCTTGAGGATGTCTTGAGTATATTTGGCTTGGTTGATGAAGGTTCCTTCTCTTCTTTGCTTGATTTCGAACCTGAGAAAGAACTTCAACTCTCCCAGCATGGACATCTTGAACTTTGAGGTCATGAGAGCGGCAAATTCCTCATTGAAAGCTTTGTTAGGGGAACCAAAGATAATATTATCGACATATAGTTGGCATACAAACAACTCCCCTTTGACCTTGTTAGTAAAAAGAGTGGGGTCGATTTTCCCAATTTCAAACCCACGATCTTGCAACAACTCGATAAGGTGCTCATACCACGCACGTGGGGCTTGTTTAAGGCCATATAGTGCCTTATCGAGTTGGTACACATGATCGGGGAAATAGGGATCCTCGAACCCCGAGGGTTGTTTGACGTACACCAACTCATTAATAGGACCATTAAGAAAAGCACTCTTCACATCCATTTGTTGCAACTTAAATTTATGATGAGAAGCATAAGCAATCAACAAACGAATGGATTCAAGGCGAGCAACGGGAGCAAAGGTTTCACCGTAGTCGATACCCTCGGCTTGGGAGTAGCCTTGTGCTACCAACCGAGTCTTCTTGTGAACGATAATCCCATGAGCATCTTGCTTGTTCTTGAATATCCACTTGGTTCCAATGACATTATGATTCCCCATTGGCCTTGGCACCAATCTCCACACCTTGTTGTGCTCGAAGTTGTTGAGTTCTTCATGCATGGCATTAAGCCAATCCGGATCCTCGAGCGCCTCATAGACCTTTTGGGGTTCAACACAAGAAACAAACGCGTGATGTTCACAATAGTTTGCTAATTGTCTACGAGTGCTTACCCCCTTTCATATGCTTCCAAGCACATTCGTCATGAGATGACCCTTGGTAGTGAGCTTGGATGCAATCTTGGCGGCACGACGCTCCAATTCCTCCTCAGGAGTGAGTTGAGGAGCAGTAACTTGATCATCTTGAGCGACGTCTTGAGCTTGTTCTTGATCTTGAGCTTGCTCTTGATCTTGAACTTGCTCGGGGGAGAGAACTTGACCTTGGGCATCACTTGGTGGTTCAACACCATCTTGAGGTTGATCTTGCCCTTGATCTTGTTCATGAGGTTGAGGGCCTTCACTTTGTTCTTAGGAAGCATGTGTGTCTAGGGTTGGTGATGGTTCCACTTGAGTGGAACATTGTCCTTCTCCTTCGGCCACAAGGGGTTCCTCAATGGGTAGGATAAAACCAACACCCATTCTTCTTATGGCTTGGGGAGGAATTTCATCACCTACATCACAAGTACCACTTTGCTCCACTTTTGGGAGCCGTTATTATCATCAAACTCTATGTTACATGTCTCCTCAATAGGTCCCGTGGACTTATTGAGGACGCGGTAAGCATGAGAGTTTGTAGCATAACCAACAAATATGCCCTCATGAGCTCTAGCCTCAAATTTAGACAAACGAACACCTTTCTTGAGAATGAAACACTTACACCCGAACACCCGAAAGTACTTGAGGTTGGGCTTGTTACCGGTGAGTATCTCATATGGAGTTTTGTTCAAGCCTTTGCGGAGATAGAGTCGATTGGATGCATGACACGCTGTGTTGATGGCTTCGGCCCAAAAGTTGTATGGAGACTTGAACTCAGCCATCATGGTACTTGCCGCATCCATCAACGTTTGGTTCTTCCTCTCCGCTACACCATTTTGTTGAGGGGTGTATGGTGCGGAATATTGATGCTTGATCCCCTCATCACTAAGAAACTCATCCAAGGTGTTGCTCTTGAATTCAGTGCCGTTGTCACTTGCAAAGTCAATTCGGTGCCGTTATCACTTGCAAATTCAATGACGGTTTGCCATCGAGATCTTTGCATTGTGTTGGCGTTGAGCTTCATTTGCAAAGTCAATGACGGTTTGTTGGGTCTCACTCTTCCTTTTGAAGAAGTATACCCAAGTGTATCTTGAAAAATCATCCACAACCACCAAGCAATACTTTCTACCCCCCAGACTATTCAAAGGATGGAGGCCCAAAGAGATCCAATTGAAGGAGCTCCAAAGACCTCTTCGAGTAAATGATAGTCGTGGGAGGGTAAGCCTTCTCATGTAGCTTTCCTTCGATGCAAGCACGATCTTTGGCAAAACTAACATTTGTTAGTCCACGGCCATGGTCCCCCTTGAGAAGACTTTGCAAATATCTCATATTGACATGGGCTAAATGGCGATGCCAAAGCCATCCCACGTCAACTTTAGCAATTTGGCATGTCGCGGTCTTAGTGGGTCGCTCCGAAAAGTTAATCACATAGAGACCATTCTCGACATGCCCAACAAAGGCTACTTTAAGAGTCTTGCTCCACAAGAGAGCCACAGTATCAATATCAAAGAAAGTGGCAAAGCCCATGAGTGCAAGTTGACGAACGAAAAGTAAATTATATGCAAGGGACTGAACACGCATGACCTTCTCAATCGTGAGATCATGAGAAATGACAACCTTGCCAAGTCCCAATACCTTAGAAGATGAGGCATCACCCCACTCGACATTGGTGGGCATAGAAGGAATCTTGCGCACGTCCACCACCAAGTCCTTGCTTTCAGTTATATGATTAGTGGCTCCACTATCGAGCAACCATGACCCCCCACCGGAAGCAAACACTTACAAGAGATCAATGCTTGGTTTTAGGTACCCATTTTGTAATGGGTCCTTTGATGTCAGTAACAAGGGTCTTGGGAACCCAAATAGACCATTCAATGTACTCATAAGGTGAACCAACAAATTTAGCATAAACATGCCCATCACTAGCACGGCATAACACATAAGAGGGGTTAAAGTCACCAACTTTTTTGGAAGGGGTGGCATTGCCCTTCTTGACACCACCACCCTTCACATTGTTCTTCTTCTCCTTAGAAGCACACCCTCTCCCTCTTTCACAAAAGTTTGCTTGAGAGGAGGAGGTCGTTTGGCCTTGTCATTCTTCTTCTTGTTCTTGGACTTGGGTGCGAACCCAATTCCCTCCTTGGCCACAACTTCCTTTTGAATGCTCAAAAGATCGTTGAGGTTCTTCCCACCTTGTATGCATGACACAAGGCCTTTCTCAAGTTGCTCCTTCAACTTTGCATTCTCCTCAACAAGATGCACATGCTCACAACAAAGGTTAGTAGCATTTACATTTTCAATTAAAACCATATGAGGAAAAGTGGCTTTCTCCTTGGTTAGCTTAACTTGGAGTTGATCATGAGACTCTTTAAGGCTAGCATGAGTACCCTTCAAGGTCGTGTGAGCCTTGTAAAATATATCAAACTCCTCCTTGAGTCTAGCAAGATCAACCCCAAGTTTGGCCTTCTCAGAATTTAGCACACGAGATACAACAAGAGCACGATCAAGATCTTTCTTCAATTTAGCATGGTCATCGTTGTGTGACTCCTCAAGAGCCAAACGATGACCGCGCTCTTCCTCAAGCGCATTAGAGAGATCCGATATCTCATCGGCATAGTCACGACTATGCCCCTCCATCTTAGAGATGGTTTCTTCGTGAGCCTCGATCATGTCATTGGCTTCACCAAGTTGTTCCAAGAGAACAACAAAGTGCTTCTTGGATTTACCCTTGAGCTTATTCATAAAAGACTCGAATTCATTTTCCTCCTCATTAGACCCCTCATTTTCATCAATACAATCTGTTAAAGAAGGATTAGTAATGATGGTAGTTTTGATGTTGGGGGTTACCTTGTTGGTGGCTTTAGCCATGAGGCACTTGGCGGTGATGTTCTCATTGGGTGAGTTGAAGAGAGACACCCGTGGAGTTGTCGCAATGGCAACGGAGGCCATGGAAACTGACTCACTATCTTCATCATCATCATTGTACTCTTCTTGTGCCACCAACCCCTTGGGAGGAGTCTTCTTGGTGAAGTTGCTCTTGTTGGGGAAGGACTTGGCCTTGTGTTTTCGGATCAGCTTGCCACCATTGTCTTCCCTCTTCTCATATGGGTACTCCACAACAAAGTGGCTCACATTGCCACAACTATAGAAAGTCCCCAGTCATTGTTTGCCCTTCGTGCCACTTGTGTTGCTCTTGTTGAAGTTGGGCCTCGTGTTCTTCTTGCTCCAAAATTGCCTTGAAGCGAGAGCCATGTGCTCATGATAAGCATATTTTGTATCTTCGGGATTGCTCTCCTCTTCTTCCTCTTCATACTCTTCTTCCACACTAACCTTGGCCTTCAAGGCAAGGTTGGCTTTCTTTGCTCTTTGAGAACACAACACCGCATTGTCGGCGGTCTTGTCCAAGATCCTCATTGCCACAAACTCATCCAACACTTCACTTGAGTACAAGGTGTGGAAGTCCAGCCTTTGACGGATGACGGAGGACATGGCCTTGTGGTAAGGCATCATGGCCTTGAGGAACTTGCGCTTGATCCAATTGTCATCCGTATCCTTGCTCCCATGATATCGGAGTGAGACCCCGAGAGTGGTTAATCTCCGGTAAAGCTCACGAGGTTCTTCATCTTCATTCATTGCAAACTCATCGGCTTCATCTTGCACCACTTCATAGTTGGAGCGTTGAATGCTTGCACTTCCCTTGTAAAGGGAAACAACATGGTGCCATGCTTCCTTGGCTACGGTGAAAGGTCGGAGATGTGCAATATGTTCGGATGGGATTGCATCTTGGATGATGAAGAGAGCATTCTCGTTGAATTGATGATCCGCGGCTTCTCTAGGGTTGAAGTTGCTTGGGTCATGCGGATAGAAACCTTGCTCAACGATTCTCCAAAGATTAGTATTAACATGATTTAAATGACGTTTAAAGCGATAGACCCAAGCGTCAAAATCCTCATTTTTCACAATCTTAGGAGGAGAACCGGCATGATTTAAATGAGTGGAGGGAATCGGTCCTCCATAAGTAAGTGGAGGTTCCACATGGGCAAAGATGCCACTACCATTTCTACCACTAGATAAAGGAACTTTGTCACTAGTAGCTTCCCCTTGTCGGAGTTAGCATCCGTCACCTTGTTAGTGGGATCGACCACTTCCAACGGTGCGGTGGATAATTTAAGACCATCAAGAAAGTTCTTAAGCATGCCTTTGACCTCGGCCGTCATGGAGGTTTTCAATGTGTCCAAAGCCACATTGAACTCCTCATGTGAGACCGAGGTTCCCCCATCGGCCGTAGACGAGGACGGAATCACACCGAGGTGCTCCTCCTCACTGTCTACGGTGTCAACCATACTCTTCGAACGACAAAGTCCCTAATAAAGAGACGAGGCTCTGATACCAATTGAAAGGATCGATATAGCTGATTAGAGGGGGGTGAATAGGCAACTACCAATTTTTAGCTTTTCTTTACCAATTTATACTTTGCATCAAAGTAGTTTGTCTAAATATGCAACTAGGTGAGCAACCTATATGATGCAACAACAACGAGCACACAAGCAAGCAAGAGATGCAACACAATATAAACTTGTACAAGTAAAGGTACGAGATAACCAAGAGTGGAGCGGGTGAAGACGAGGATGTGTTACCGAAGTTCCTTCCTTTTGAGGGGAAGTACGTCTCCGTTGGAGCGGTGTGGAGGCACAATGCTCCCCAAGAAGCCGCTAGGGCCACCGTATTCTCCTCACGCCCTCACACAATGCGAGATGCCGTGATTCCACTATTGGTGCCCTTGGAGGCGGCGACCAGACCTTTACAAACAAGGTTGGGGCTCTCTCCACAACTGAATTGGAGGCTCCCAACGAAACCACGGAGCTTCACCATAATGGAATGTGGCTCCGAGGTGACCTCAACCGTCTAGGGTGCTCAAACACCCAAGAGTAACAAAATCCACACAAGAAAGTATCACTACAAAAAAAGACACATCCGTGACATTTTGGGCCGAACGAATTTTTTTTTCTGTCATACATATGACACTTCTATGACGATAATTGTGACAAAACCCGGTATCATCATAGATGTGGTGGGCTCCTACTTCTATGACAAAAAATCATGACAGAAAATGGGCTTTTCATCCTGGGCGGGCCGGAGACGCAGCTGCATGACATTCTTTGGGCCATCCATGACGGAAAAAACCATGGTAGAAGCGAGGGGGAGGAAAATTTCGGGGAGTTCCTGGTTACGGTGGGAGGTCGGGGGCCGAGCGATGCGTGTTTCTCTCATACACGTACGCACGTGTGTGCGAGGCGTTGGCTCTAAATGAACCCGAGCGAGGCGTTGGGCTGTAACTGAACCCGAGCGATTGCACTGCAGGCTACGCGTTACTGAACCCGAGCGATCGATCGATGGCTGTTAACTGAACCCGATCGAGCGATTCCTTCGCTACTGCTGCTAACTGAAGCCGATCGATTGGATGAA
>NC_057799.1:73935247-73965798 GCF_018294505.1 Triticum aestivum | reverse complement strand
ACCCCATGGTGTGGAGGGCTGGATGAACAGTAGACGATGGAGGGGTGCCCGTGGAGGGGTGGTTGAACAGTAGCCGGTGGAGTAGCGCGCGGTGGAGGCTGGATGAACAGGAGCCCGTGGAGGCTGGAGGAGGTCGACGGTGGAGATGAACAGTATCCCGTGGAGTCCCGTTTTGCAATACGCCACACCCCTCCCGATGAACAGGACCCCCGTTTCGACCGTAGGAGGTCCGTTTCGTCCGTTTTGCGGTACGCCACACCCCTCCCTATCAACAGGACCCCTGTTTCGACCGTAGGAGGTCCGTTTCGTCCGTTTTGCGGTACACCACACCCCTCCCGATCAACAGGACCCCCGTTTCAACCATAGGAGGTCCGTTTCCTCCGTTTTGCGGTACGCCAGACCCCTCCCGATCAACAGGACCCTGTTCCGAACGTAGGAGGTCCGTTTCCTCCGTTGTGCGGTACGCCAGGCCTCGTTTCCATCGCCTGTTCCGTCCAAGCCCTCCGATGAACATGACCACGCATTCCGTTCTGACCCAGCTGGTTGGCTCCCACGCGTTCTGTTGCCTCCCGATGAACACGACGCATTCCGTTGCCTCCCCATGAACACGACGCATTCCGTTACCTCCCCATGAACACGACGCATTCCGTTGCCTCCCCATGAACACGACGACGACGCTGTTTCTCCGTTCCGACCCAGCCATGTACATGAGCCCTGGCCGTACGTATGCGCGAGTAGGCGTTCGAGACCCCGCCCGTATGTACACATACGTGGCCATATTTTCTTTCTTGCACCCTGGCCGCTGTACGTATGTGTACATGCTACGTGCGCGCCTCTACTACGACACGTACGCGCCTCTACTACGACACGTGCGCGCCTCTACATCCACCAGTATATATGTACGTACACGTTCGCGACCAGAATGAAAACGCTACGTATGCTTCGACCAAGTGGGTCCCGACTGTCAGGCACTTCCTTGCTTGCGAAGATGTAGCTGGTGGGTCCCAGTAGTCAGGGGGGCGAATCGTTTTTTTTGCCCGGACGCACTTCCTTGCGTGCGAAGATGTAGCTGGTGGGTCCCAACAGTTAGGGGGAAACATTTTTTTTCGCGAAATACAGTGGCCCGTCCGGTGGGTCCCAGCTGTCAGGTGGAGGAATCATTATTTTCCGTGTAATAAGGAGGCACTTCCTTGCTGCGGCCGTGGACCCAGCTGTCAGCCTCTCCACGTACAGTCCATGTCCGATGGAAGTCGTTCCTTGACCACGTTGACCACGTCGCACAGAGAGCACCAGGGCGGTGGACGACGGCGAGGCCTAGGAAGGGGACGACGGGGAGCCGGGGAAGACGCAGCAGTGGAAGCCCGCGCGGAGAGGAGTACGAGGGTTCACTGGTTCGGCTGCGGTGTGAGGCTGTCGTCACCGCAGGGCCTGGCCAGCGGTGGGAATAGTAGGGGGCGGTGAGGCCTCCGCGGCAGCACAGCCGGCCACGGGAGGCAGGAGCATGCAGCACGACCGTCGCTGCTTTGGGCGGCTGGAGCAAGAAGACCAGAGGTTGAAGAAGCACTACGGCCGTTGGATGGACATCGTACGGTCACTGGAGCTAGAATCGTTCATATTGACTAAAGTTGACAAAGGCCCCCATCCCAGTCAACTTAGTAGGCCCACAAGTCAGCCTCCCACCATGGTGGGTCCCAGCTAGCAAGGGGAGTATTCATTTTTTTGTGCGTAATAAGGAGGCACTTCCGGTGGGTCCGAGCTGACAGCGGGGGGGGGGGGCGTTTTTTCCGCAAAATACGCTGGCCCGTCCGGTGGGTCCCAGCAGTCAGGGGGGAAATGTTTTTTCGCGAAATAAGGTGGCCTGTCTGGTGGGTCCCTGCTGTCAGGTGGAGGAATACTTATTTTGCGCGTAATAAGGAGGCACTTCCTTGTGGCCGCCTGGACCCGGCTGTCAGCCTCTCCACGTACAGTACTCTTCCGATGGAAGTCGGTCGTTGACCACGCCGCGCCGAGAGCACCAGGGCGGTGGTCTGGACGACGGTGAGGCCTAGGAAGGGGACGACGCGGAGCCGGGGAAGACGCGGCAGTGGAAGCCCGCGCGGAGAGGAGTACGAGGGTTCACTGGTTCGACTGCGGTGTGAGGCTGCCGTCGCCGCAGAATAACAGGGGGTGTGGGTGAGTAGAGGGATGGCCTGGCCAGCGGTGGGAGTAGTACGGGGCGGTGAGGCCTCCGCGGCATCACAGCCGGCCACGGGAGGCAGGAGCACGCTACACGACAGGCGCTGCTTTGGGCGGCTGGAGCAAGAAGACCAGAGGTTGAAGAAGCACTACGGCCGTTGGATGGACATCGTACGATCACTTCAGCTAGAATCGTTTATATTGACTAAGTTGACAAAGCCCTTGGTACGCGTTAACTTAGTAGGCCCACAGCTTGGATTTGGCAGAGAACATATAGCCCATTTGCGATTTGTAAGAATGTACAACCCATTTTTTAATTCTAATGTAATTTACTACAACCCATTTACAGTTTGTTAAAAGTACAACCCAACTTCTAGCTAGGACAACGATTAATAATTTCAAACAACCGCTCAAAACAGAATTAAAAAAAAATTCCCACATTTTGATGGGATCCAAAATATTTTTATTCGAAATTTCTAGTCAGGTTAAATATAATTTCAAAATAAAGTTGTATTACGTTAAAATTCAACGAAATATTGCGCGCGCAACAAGTAATGAAATTAAAAAATTTCAAATTCCAAAAATAATATATTTTTCAAACTAATTACGTGTTTGGTGCATAGTAACTGTCCAGTTATTATAATTACATCCCATTTATTATTTCTTAAAGTCCATTTTCTTGTTAAGCCTAATGCATACCTCCTAGGAAAGTTTGCAGCCCAGCGAGGCGGAGAATAACAAGTTGACTCGGATATTGTGTACAACTGTTGGCCCAGTTGCATTGCTGTTGTTGAAAAAAAAGGCCTATGTAGTACAGTACAACCTAACATGGTTACTCAGCCCACATTCAGCGACGCCGGAAAGGCCCAAACAAGGCTTCTGTACAACTTTTTGAAGTCACTGAGCTCAATTAATAACTTAAGAAAAAAGTTAGATTACAGTGGAACCTAATTAAAAGCTGTCATGAGCAAATAAATAATTCAACGGGTCCCACTTGTGCGTGTGCGCATGTGTGTGCATGTGTGTGTGTGTGTGTGAGAGAGAGATAGAGAGAGAGACCCATCGGTCGATGCTCGTAAATACATCTTTCAGCCATATGCATTGCTGATGCTCAGTAAAAACTTATATAGTTGACACAATCATATAGAACATCATAGCACACTGAACTTGCATACAAAAATTCACGCAGGCAGCACAATCAGGATGGAAGCAGTGGATCGCTACGGGAAGGGCTATGTTGAAACCAACAAAGTCGTACATAACGGTTCATCGTCTTTATCAATGACGGGGAAATATCTTGAATGTTGTGCAAAGAACAGACAAACAACACAATAAGTTCTGCTAGCACATTAAGTTGACGTACAACCCTTTCTAAAAAAAGTTCAGGTACAAAATTAGAACAGGTCACAATCAAATGTACTGGCATATCAGTGCTTCACACCCATAGCTCGGATTTAACTAGTATCTGACAAGATTCAGTTGTTACCTCAAATTAGAGCACATCCAGGCAGCCAGCCCTGCCTCTTCTCCCAAAGAAGCAGTGGCCTCCGCCGCGCGATGGAGTAGGCCCTGTGCCATCCATCGTTCCGAGCAACACGGGGAAAGTCTGACGTTGACTCCTGTAATGGACGTCGTCGACGGACCCTGGCACCAGCGGCGGCGGCAGGACTTCGATTGATGGATTGACCACTTCTTCGACATGCACGAACACTCGATACAGGTACATCCCTAACGTGGTCCGTGGCGGCCTTGGTGGCGACGAATAGTACAACCCTGGTTCCTGCACCGGTATCTCAACACCAATCACCTTGGGTATGGTGGACGACTTCTTCATCCATGCCATAACCGTCAGAGCCCAGCTGTCTGGAGGAACAAACATACTTACGAGCTCACCTCCAAGGTCGTTGATAAGCTCGTTCATGGACTCGCTATTCCAAGCACGTCGAGGCATGCCGTGGAAGGTAAGCTTTGTTAAAAACTCAAGCTCAGAGGGCACCGAGCCCCATCCTGGGTGCCACCGATCAAAGCTCACTAGCGCGCCATCGCAGAACAAACGCTGGGAAGATTCGAACACACGACTGCAGTCGAGAGTTGTCCGGAACCTGACGAAGAAATCAGCCGGTGGCGGACAGACTTCGACGAGCAAGTCACTTATTTGGATGCCGTGCGCAATGCCAAGAGCTTTGACAAGGTCGTCCGGCGAGACGGGAGGCCGGTCGCCGTTGATGGTTACCATCGGCACTTTGCCGGCAAACTGGTCGTCAAGCGTCGCCATGCCACTATTGAGCGACAACACGCAGCGACCGAAGGCAGGACGGACCTCAGGATCTCCGGCTCGGAGATCCGCGTTGACCGGCAACATGATAGTGTGCTTGAGTACAGGGAGTACAGGAGGGGTATTTGGGGGAACTGGAGTAGGAATCGAGATTCCAGAGGTGGGGGAGGGGCGGGAGACTGGGGATGAAAAGGTAGCATGAATTTCGAGCACGCGCCAATATGCTCTCGGCGCGCAAGCGGACGAAAACACCGGTGGCGCCCACATGTCGGCGTAAGAGTCCTTATTGTTTATTTTTTGGAGAGCCCGGCCTTTTTTTCAGGATCTTTTGAGAGCCCAGCCTGAGAGTCATAATTGACCTGTTTGGCATTGCGTTACTACTCGGCCCATATTCAACGACACCTCACTGGCCCAAACAAGTGTACATCATCGAAAAGACACTGAGCTCAAATTATATAACTTGAAAAAAGGAGATATACTCTGAACACTGGAGAATGGTGATGCCCTCATTTAGCCCACCAGTAGTTCGAGACAATAAACAGTTCGAAACAACGATATATACAACATTCAAACACTGACTAGTGACTACTACTAACATAAACAACAAGACATGATAGTTCATAAGAAGTCTTGCTACACCACCAAAACGCACCCATCTGCAGCGCTCAGACTCTCGTGATCCAGACGAGAATGACAATCTAAACAGAAGCAACTATTACATAGTAAGAGTGACATAGACGAGGATGACCATATGACAAGGAATATGCATAACAAAAGAAAGAACTACCCATCTAGAACCAGCAGCAAAGACAACAAAGTCATTCGAAGAGATGATCCAACACCATCATAATTTGCAGCCCCGCTTCAGCGACCAGTGATCCGGAGACACCAGTACTCCACCCGTTCGATGCAACAGCCCAATTACCTATCAACCTGAAGGCTTGAACCACATCACTGCCTGTCGTAATTGAGACATCCAAGGATCAAAGTTAATCCGGATGCCTTTTTCATTTTCACCTTCTTTTGGCTGCAGGCTGTATCGTTGACAATCAGGGGAGTTTGCTCCCGAACTCCTAGGGCTCGCCGTGTAGACACAGTTTTCCATAGCAAACAGAGCCTCTTTGCCATCAAGGTCCTTGCCAACGGTGATCTCCTGGTTAATTGGATAATTGAGTCCGAGAAACAGAGAGTGTGAACCAAGGCTGTTTACCCGCCTCCAACTAAAAAATCCTAAAGGCCCCAACAAGCTGGTATCCTGCTCATAGACGTAACAGCCACTGTCCGGATACTCACGTATTACACGGTGCTTGTATACAGTGGGGTTTTTGCAATATAACTTTTCCGGCTCATGTGTCCGAATGATCATCAGTCTTTTGCCGTCGTCTGATCGAGCGAGGAACCAGTTGTGCTTCCCTGTTTTTGGCAAAGATGGTGTGATTACAAAGGGCAGTAACTGTAGGGACATTGCATCATATCAAAAAGGACAGGCATTGTTAATGTAAGATCAGCATTGTTCAGAGTATGAGTAGGATAATGCAAGAAACAACATTGATATGTCCCTGTTGGAACTGGGAAGAAAATACAGGGAAATGTATACTGGGTTCGAAAATATAGAAGTGCCATGCATGGTTATACTCATGTTATCTCGCAATCGATTCTTCACAGGAAACTACCATGTCATGCATGTTATGTACTCCCTCCGTTCCCAAATATTTGTCTTTCTAGGCATTTCAAATAGACACAACATACGGATGTATGTAGACATATTTTAGAGTGTAGATTCACTCATTTTGCTCCGTATGTAGTCACTTGTTAAAGTCTATAGAAAGACAAATATTTGGGAACGGAGGGAGTAATCATGTTCTGTCCTCACAAACAAATTCTTCAAGGTAACTAACAGACCATGCATTGTTATATACTCGTGTTCTGTGGGCAAATTTTTTGTGAGGATATTATTCTAGCCATTGATTGCTGAAGGGCGAATATAGGTATGTACACATGGTAAGCATTGCAGGATTTCACTACTTCCAAATATAGAGTTCTCCATATGCACATTTACTTCCCTAATGTATGGTTAGATGAAACCAACAGTGTGGTGCATGTTTCTACATCATGAAAATGAGGAAACTAACATGGCCATTGATACACACTCATATTTAGTAGTAGTATATAGATTACTGTAAAATAAGGATAATATCCATATATTCCTAACCGTTTGATTATTCAGGGTACAAATTGGCTGTAATGACATGGTCACAATCGCATGAATGAACTCATTCCAAATATAGCTGATTTACGGCGTCTCTAATACATTGCCATAGTTCTACTCAAATTCTGCTCAAACAGGGATATGCCAATCATCACAAAAATTTCAAACAGTGTCATGGCGTCATCATTAACATGAGACGGAAACAACTTACACGCGCCGTCCCAGCAATACGTGGTGCCATCTGCTTTGTCGATCGCGTAGATGATGCCATTGTGTTCAATAGCATCACAGAAGTGTGTATCAGCTTTGACGATGATCCACTGCGAGCCGAGTTGTCTCCAGCTAAAGAAGGCACCGGCGTAAAGATAGGCGAGTCCGCGGTCGAACAAGGCAATTAGCTTGAAGTCTGCGTAATTCGCATGTCGTGTGGGCACTTGGCAGATTACAATCTTCTGCAAAACAAGTTTCGTCCAACTGACGTAGTAATCTAGATGACTTGGACCGCGATGGTAATACTCTATATAATCCAACGGAGGAAGGATAATCTCATGGGAGGTCTGGAAGTTCACGAGCACCAACTTTTTACCGTCTTCTCTGAAGGCAGCCATCCAGTGGGAGTTCATGCCGACCCAGTACATAGCTGCCAAGAAGTTTCGGGCGATGGTGATTGGATCGATGTCGAGGTAAATGACGGCGACCCACTACATACCTGCAAAGAAGTTTTGGCTAATGGAGATCGGATTGAAGTCGAGGGGCATCATGCACGCCTCCGTATCATGGTGAGCCAATCTCGCAAGACCAGATAGCAGCAAGCAGGGTGTCTTGAAAAGCTTAGGCCTCGCTTCGACGATGGCCGTGTGCATGTCCCTCGAGCATGCAGCCAGCCGCAGGGCGCTCAACATATCCATACACGAACAACAGAGGTCGAGGATGTCACTTGGGAGATTGCTCCAATCGCGGCTCATATGGATGCTGCGCGGTTCGCGTTCGGCCATGGTGGAGTTTGGAAGGGGGCTTGATTTACGGGGGAGAAGGATGTCGGTGCTGGAGCGGCTAGCGAGGGAATAGTGGTACTGGGGGAGGCGAGTGAGGCAACGGTACACGGGGGCACAGTGAGATGGAGACGGAGACGGAGGCGGGGAAGGAGATGGAGATGGAGTGGTGCTATGGGAGCAGAGAGGGAGACGAGGCGAGGCGCCAATGTGCTGTACAACGGCGGTGATAGACTGCACAGTGCACAGGGTGAGGCTGACTTTGGTAACCCGAACACGCCGCCTGGACTAGTGTCAGGCGCAGGGTGTTGTCACTTCACTGTGAGGACCGGATGAATAGTATTTTGACCATCAAGTGTACCACAGTTGTACTACTACTACTACTACTACTACTACTAGTAGGAACATGAGTACTCCAGTATTTTATAGCGGAAATAGGTCTCCCGTGCTAGCATGCCTGTTCACTTCATCGTTCAGGTGTCATCCATATTGCGAGCAGAACCAAATTCTCGTGCATGCCCAATCAACGCCCTGCCGCGATGCATGCAGTGGTCGTTCTGGTGCATCAAGGACGGCATGCAGATCGTTCCACACTTGAGAAGAGGAAAAATGGAAAGGTAGAACGCGGCAGCACAGGAAGAGAACGCTGGCTAACGAGGCTGGGAGGGGATCGATCGAGTAGGAAGTTAATGCTCCACGCCTAAAGGTTTTGGGAAAACCTGATTTTCATAAGGTGACTTATACTCACCTAAACGGAGGGAGTATTCCTTAACCACAGAATGTTGTGTCTCCCACTCACGCGCTCAAAAAAAAACTACGACACATTTTTTATCTGTTTGCATAGGTCCCACCTATCAGGAAGGATGGGCACGTACACGAATAGGTACGACTCATCAGTCTACCCGCATAGCCTTTTCGTTTAGTCTACCTAGCCGTCTAATCAACTGCCTGCACGCCACTTCTCCCATGTACTTCTCCATCGGGAACCGATTCTCCTTGGCTTCTTCACCTCCCCTTCGTCTTCATTTGCATCCAAACCCCACTGTGTTCACATTGTTTTAACCTCTTTAAATAATCATCTACTACTTCAGTTAGACTAGCCATCTAATCCTAATTCTCCAAACCATAGCCCTCCGTTCCAGCGGTTCCAAATGGCGAAAGAGATCGAGATGCTGGTTTTTAGCGTCCAACATGTCCTCGTCGAAGGCTCGATGCGCATAGTTGCCATCGTCACCGTCCACCCAAGGGTTGTTCGGCAGTGGATCAACAATGTATCCAACTCCCTCGAAAAGGTAGAGACGAGGGTCATCGGTCTCGATGCAGAGTACACGGAGCGTGCCCCTGGGAAGATCCAGCGCGCCGCCGTCCTTCAGCTGTGCCTCGAAGATGATGTTTTGGTGTACCACATCATACACTCGCCCTCCATACCAGGTGAGCTTCACGATTTCTTGTCTCGGGAGGACGTATACTTCTGTGGGGCAGCCATCGAAGGGGACAAACAGAAGCTGGAGCCGTACAACCTTGATTTGAAAAGCATCGCTGACCTACAAACCAGAATCAAAATTCCTGTAGAAGATTGTGATAAACAGACACCATCCCTATTCGACGTAGCAAATTTTGTGCTCGGTACAAATCTTTAGAAGGGTGACAAGACGGTGGCATTAAGGTCGTCTGGATGGGAGAATTATCCCTTGACGTACGAGCGGATAAAATATGCTGCCCTCGATGCCCGTGTGAGTTTTGAGATAGCTGCAAGGTCCAAAGAGCTTGTTGCGAAGCCGTCTCCCACAGAGAATGAGAACAAGAAGAAGAAGAAGAAGAAGAAGAAGAAGAAGAAGAAGAAGAAGAAGAAGAAGAAGAAAAGGCTGCACTAGCAGGAGGGCATTATGGATGGATGAACTATTTCATCTCTTGTAAAAAAAATATTCTCTCTCGGTGTATATTGATATAGATGGACTATTTCGATGGTGTGCATGTCTTTGGAATAGAGTAGTAGCGTGGGTCCGCTTGACTATAAGGAACTATTTATCCGCATATATAGCTTTCTCTGCTACTCCTTCCGGTGATCGGTATGCAGTGCATGTGTCCGTAGACATGACAGCTTGTCCATGGAAGTTCAACTACGACGACCATCACGTTTCATCTCACGATTCCCACGACGCCTCTCCAACCCACGGCACCATGCCCCCCGACGTGCTCCTCACCCCTCTCGGCCGCACCGCCCCTCTGCCTTTGTGTGCATGACATGTGGGCCACCTAAAATGCGGCGAGCATCAATTTTCTACCACAGCCACCCGCGATTCCCACGACGCCGCTCGAACCCATGAAACCACACGTCCCCTGACCTGCGGCTCACCCCTCTTGGCCCCACTGCCCCTCTGCCTACGGGAGCATTACATGTGGACGAGTCACCTATCGGGTCCACATGTTATTGACTCAAAGGTAGGTGTAGTAAGGCGCTGAAGCTCAGTCCCGACGGCCCTGAGAGGGAAATGTAACTCGTGCGCCAGGGCTTGTGGTGCTCCCGCAGCACGAACTCATGCCAAACTCGAGATTTGTTTCTTTACTATACATGCACGCAACGATTTAATGGACATTGTAATCTCAACATGTGATGGGGAGCTCTAAATTTGAATTTGAAACTTATAAAACGAAAAGATTCAAAACAAATAAACTGGGAGAGAGGGAGTATATCGTAGGATGTGTCCCATACAACATAAGTCCCCTGGTTTGTCACCGCGAAGATGCAGTTAGAAAGGAGCACATCGTCTTCCTACTCGTACGGCAACAAATCGGCCGCAGACAGCATGGTCCGCCTTTGACCGCCATGTGCAAGGTTCGTGCTATCTTATTCAATCTCACAGTGGTTCCATCGTACCAATTCATGCGGTGGCCCGTTGCATGGCTGATCCCAATGTTGGACAAAGGTTCTACGGGAACGGTGTCACCGTTGTAAATGTTGTGCAAATTGATGTTGGTACCCTCCCGTACATATGCAAGCCAATCTCCACTCGCACCGAGCCTAACCTGTGAAACAGTGGGCAGGGGGAGAATTAGGAAATGGACACGGAAGTAGTCTTTAGAATGCATTTACTACGTGATCAAACTCATCTTACCTGCTCATCGGAGGAAATCCGAGTGCCCCTCAATGTCGGCATCTCAAGGGGCGTCAACTTGCAACTACGGCCACGCCGCGCTGGAGAGACCCCCAAGGAAACATCCTCGTGCGTTCCACGGAACATCAAGATGCATCTGTATGAGTAGTTTATCTTGTGATAGAAAAGGATGAACGAGGGAAGGCCTCTAGAGATAGAGATGGACACTACTACTACCAATGTGCTGGCCCGTGCGTTGCAATGGATCCAAAGTAGTAGAATAATACTTGTTCACGTGCTTGAAATATAAACACTCTAGTTTTGATATACATGTGTCAGCAGACATGACAGCTTGTCCATGGAAGTTGAACCACAGCGACCATCATGTTTCTTGTTTCTACCACTGCCACACCAACACGCGATTCCCACGACGCCGCTCCAACCCACGGCACGACGTCCCCCGACGTGGACATGGATCCTCTGACGTGGCTATCACTGCCTTGCCTTGCCTTTCCTTCACTGACAGGTGGGACCCACGCTTATGGGTCCCACATGTCAGTGACAGAATGGTAGGATTGTTCGCGTCAGGGGATCCTCATCCCCCCGACGTGCCCCTCATCCCTCTCGGCCCCACCGCTCCTCTACCTTTGTGTGCATGACATGCGGGCCAGCTGAACTGTGGCGACCATCAACTTTCTACCACAGACACACCCGATTGGACGCGGTTTGCCTGCTCCGCTGCTGTGCTCCGATCCGTACTCCCGCACCGTCGAATTTTCATCCAGCGGCTGTGACACATTTCGTCCCGGGCATCAATCCTCAGCTGGAGTACTTATGTACTACAGGTAGTACCCGCCGGTGTGGCCATCTACGCCTCATAACGCCCCAATGCCCAGCTGTGGCAGCCTCGCCACGGCCACGCCACCACCGCCCGGTTCATCTCGAACGAGTGAGTTGCGAACCACGCCACCACCATGAGAATGACTTGTGGGCCAGCCGCATTTAAGGTCCGCATGTCATTGACTCATAGGCAGGGCACTAAACCACTGAAGTTCGGTCCCGTGGGCCCCGAGAGGGAAATGTAACTCCTGCGGCAGGCCTTGTGGTGCTCCCGCACTACGAGCTCGTGCCAAAACTGGAATTTGTTTCTTACTACTACCAACTAGTACTAGTAAGGTACACGTGCATTGCACGCATGAGATTCTGGTGGTTTGTGTATTATGCTTCTACATGTGGAGCTTTCTGGATTCTAACATGTGACAAAATCTGGTGGAATGTAAGGTTAGGCAAGTTTGATTAACTTAGGTGAGTGTTTGGTTCAAGCCACACCTTAGGCAAGCCACACTAAGGCCCCACATGACATACACACACAAAATGTGGCAAGATTCCCTTAGGCTTGCCAACTTGTGGCTCTCATTTTGAAGAACTAATAACTTTGCCTAAGCTTAGTTGTGGCAAAGTTAGTCATGAATTAAGTTCAACCATGGAGTCTTCTAGATTATACATGTGGCAGAATCTGGTGGATGATATCCAACGGCCAGTAGTGCTTGGATTTGCCATCTTTGTACCGTCGGATTGGCTTCATCCAACGACCAACTTTCAAAGTTTTTTCACACACTATATAGGGGGTATAGATATAGATGTGCCGGTCCGATGCAATGGATCCAAAGTATATCTATTTAGTGGAGTGCACTCTAAACACATTATCTATTTATTTTTCTCTAACCTTCCGTAGCCATGCAACCAAGCCACATAAGCTTCATGGGTGCCCCCACATCATATTATTCATACTACGTTGATTGAAAAAAAGATAAATCACCCAAAACAAGATCTTCCCATTTTTTGTTCCTACGATGTTGTGCCGTGCACGTACCTACTAGTTGTATAGTGGTAGTACTAGTAATATAGTATTAGGAGTACAAACTTGGTACTAGTAGGAGTAGTACTAGTACGGAATGCTCCTACTCTATCAACGAGCCCCGTCTGACACCAAATTTCTTGGCTTCCGTGCTACAGCTAGATCTTCCCCTCGTTTCTGTTTTCCAACCCGGCAGCGGGCGGGGTGTCGGTTTGCTCAACGGCGGTCCCACATGAAAGTGAAAAATGCTAGGCAACACGCCTTCCCTAAGCTATGTGTCGTGCCGGACGGGCCGTGCTATACTCCCGATTCCCGGGCGTGTGGGGGTGCGACGCGAACGCGGCAGGCCTTTTCCTTTTACCAGCAATGTGCCCGTGCGTTGCGACGGATCCAAAGTAGTAGAATAGTAGTATTTGTTCACAAATTTGAAAGAAATCATTATTGTTTTGATATACTCCTAATATATTACTCCCTCCGTACCTAAATATTTGTCTTTTTTGAGATTTCAAATGGACTATCACATACGGATTATATAGACATATTCTAGTGTTTCTAGCAAGATGCCCGCGCGTTGCACGAAGTTGATGGAAAAGCTAAGCACAACTTATAAATTGACGGATGGAGTACTAGTTACAGTGATGCATATAATTAAGGAAAGGGATCCCACATGTCGGTATTGACTGGAACGAGAATGCAACAGCACAATAAGAATTAAGGCCACGATGATGCGATCGCAGTGGTGGTTACAGAAGGCAAGAAGAAAGATGGATCCACGAACGTACGACCTCCTCCTCCTCAACTTAGTGCGCCGGGCCACCGACCGGCGGCTAAGGAGCGGCGGCTTTTGTGGCGAGGTCGAGGTGCTTCTCAGCAAAGGCATCCAAGGCTTCCAGCCGGTTGAGGAAGGCCAACGTCGTAGCGTCCTCACTGGCCTTGTAGATACCTATGCACACGAATTTCTCGTACACGTGGATGTGTAGGTCGACGAATTGTTGCAGGGCGAGGCGCCTCGCGGCGAGCGCGACCTCCAGGTGGACATTCTTCGTGGCGTCGGCGGGCAGTCGCAGGGCCACCAGTGCTTGAAAGAGGTTCCGGTCATGGAGGCCGATTAGGGTGGCAGGCAATGAGGAGCCCGGGCGCGCGGTCTGGAGGAATACGGCGATGTCGTCCGCGAGCTTCTTGAGGACGGTGAACTTGTTGCTGGTGGCAACGATCATCTGGTCCAACTGAGAGTCGTAGTTGGCGTCGACGGCGGCCATCCACCAGCCGGTCTCCAACACCGTTTGGAGACGATCCTCGGCGCCATGCCGCAGGCCGGCATCGTGGACCATCTGGCGCAGCCGCTGGCCGCTCACGCGCATCGCCACCATGGGTCTGGAGTGAGCTCTTTTGCGCTTAGTGTAGGTGCTTAGGCAAATGCTTAGGTGCGTACGATGTGGTAGATGCATTGGAATGGAGGGGTGCCTTTATATGAGGGCAATGAGGGCAAACTGCGTTGCATTCACATCGTGCAGCCTCTTTTCCCGGACCTCCTCCCATTACTTCCCTCATGCATTAATTGAAGGAGGATGCATTGGCCGTTCAACATATCGGGAACCGCTACTCCCTCCCTCGTCTGCATTAAAGCCGTATCGGGAACTGCGCCGCCCGCTGTCAAATCGAATACTCCCTCCGTCTAGGTGAGTATTAAGTCATCTTACGAAAACCAAATAGTAAACACATAGGCGTGGTGCATTAACTCTCACGTTGTTTCTTATTTTTTGACATAAATAGAGGAATCAACCAAGAAGAGATGTGGGGCTTGTATGCTTTTAATGACTTGAGACTATCAAACATGACATGCAGTGGTCAGTTCGTTGCACAAGAACAAATACAACCCACGTCAGCACACACGCATCTTATATAGCATCACATCCAATGGCTATAAAAGATGAATGAGACCAAATTATATCTCATCTAGATGAGTTCTAGCAAAACTGTATTAATAATACTTAGTACTCCTGCGCCATGTATCATATATTAGTATCATGTAGTACTTTATTTATTGCCATGTATGACACATAGTACTCAACTCTCTCTCTTTCTTCATTTAATTCTATGACACCTCATCAAAATTGCTAAGGCTAGTACCATTACAACCAGCCTTAGAAAATACTAAACATTAAGTTCTCTCGTTTTCCTCTCCACCTTGGTCACCTAGACGGAGGGAGTATAATGCGTGGGCTTTTCCTGCGCGGTAGGCGGGGCAGTTCCGCCTAGTCGGTTCGACAGAGATGCGAGAAGACGAGGGAGTAGGTTGCTGCAAACGTAGGGCTGTGTGATTTGACAGCGAGTTGCTGCTGGACAGGTGGGGCCCCGTGATTTGACTTGCCATTATCATTTTAACTGTGGCGCTACGACCGGCGTGAGTCTCCCGATTCCTAACCACCTCCATACAGGTGCCTCTCCCAATGCTCCACCATGTAGTAGAGGCTGGCTCTTGCATGAGATCCCACTTCTCCACTTTTTCCTTGCCTCTCTTTCCTCCACATATGCAAAAATGCCATGTAAAGCGCACTATTGTACTTACTTGCTCCTACAGGTGCTAAAGCTTGCCACATAGGCATAAAGTCTGATGTGGCAAGTTAATCAAGAAGAGAGAGACTAGTTTGGTGACCCAAGGAAGAAACGGTGCTAAGCACGTGTACCTAGGTGAAAAGACAATTTTGAGTCTATAGCTAATTAAATGAAGCAAACTTAGCAACACCATTTCATTGGAAGAGGTCACTCCTTGGCAAATGCAATAAATACTAGTACTCCCTGTGTCTCATAATATAAGAATGTTTTTGGCACTACACTAGTGTCAAAAACGTTCTTATATTATGGGACGGAGGGAGTACGAAGAAAGAGATAGAGAGAAGTAAAAAAATACACTTATAGCCAGCCTTATAGCCAAAACCTTGTTGTAGTATGAGTGACTAAGTGATGACTATGTATGACATGCCAACATCAGATAGCCTAACGCACCGTGTTAAATCTCCAAGGGCGCGACCGCACGAGCGACACGACGGTCGTGGTAGGCGCGACCACAATACGGGCTGCTGGCAGCCCTTGGACCTGAGATCAAACGGTTGCATGCTAAGTTGCTGAAAATTTGCAAAATAACCCTCGAGGATAGGATATTGTCACGACCGGTTTTTCAATAAAATAATTATTGAGAGACCAATCCCTTTTATGGACCAGTAAGGAAGAATTCCTTCTCACTGGTAGACAATATCTTGGTCACAGAAGAAAAAATACCAGGAGTACTAAATATAATACAAGGTTGAGCGGAGACTGCCCAACAATTTATTACATGCACGCCGATAAAACAAGACGGCGGATAGGGTGGCATACTACTAACTCACGATAATAACGGTGGTGGAAATATCACTGCGAAGCGAGTGATATGACTCCTGAAGACTACAGCTCTTCGAGCGTCGGGGTGAGGCTCGAGGAGACTTATTGCGGGTGGCGGAAGCGTATATAATACAAGTGACCAATATCCGGGATCGCGCAGGACTGACTGGGACTCCTCTAGGCGTCGGACGCGCTATCAAACTCTTCATCCAAGAGATTGCCTTCGTCAACATCTGGCCAAATCAACAAGCCAGGTGAGTACTATGAAAGTACTCGCAAGACAGTTCGGACATAAGATATAACAAATGTAAGCATGAAGCATATGAACAATTTATCCAGTGCGTTCAGACATAGAGATAATAAATACTGGGTGCCAAGCGAGGGTCTGAATGACGCCTCGAGCGGAAACTGCAGAATAGTAATACTGGTGCCAAACGAGGGTCTGAATGACTCCTCGAGAGGAAACTGCGAGAATAGTAATGCTGGTACCAAACGAGTGTCTGAAAGACTCCTCGAGCGGAAAATGCAAGAATAATAATGCCACGGTCGGGCGTCGGGGCGACACCACATAAAGGGCTTATAACAGAAAATAAAAACCGTGCGTGCCACAGTCGGACATCTGTGCGACGTCACATAAAGGGCTTATATTTAAAGTAAGAAACAAAAGACACGCCGCAGTCGGACGTCTGCGCGACGTCACATAAAGGGCTTATATTGTAGCTCAATAATACAATAGTTCGGGAACATATATTATCACAAGTACGAGACGAATAAAAATTTAGTCCATCCACAGGAATAATAATTAAACTGGATTTACCACTTGAGCTTGTTTACCGGGGACAAGTTTTCCACGCGGATAGATATGGATATACTGATTTACGCTACTTGATCATGGATACGATGACTTGGGAGGAATTGACTCTGCAGAGTTTGTACTTAACCACAGCCAACGGATTTCAGTAGTCACGGGGACTAGTTCCGTCAACGGTGTTTTGGGAGAAACACGTCTAACCAGTACACACCCAATTCAACCTTCCGAAGCCAGGGATCACCCTCGGCAACGTTCAAGAAAAACCTTGAGACGGGGAGGCTACAACCTCGCGTAGCATGGGATCAAATTTCTATACGCGCGCTCTAAGGGGGTGCCCCCCCTCTCGGTCCCAACCGGAAACACCCATGCCCCCTGACCGGATGACTGGCTTTAATCCTGGGCCAAGGTACCATCATCCCGGCCTCTCTGTTTGGTGTGTACACGGAAAGAGGTTACCAACTTACTAAACCGCACCCTGGCAAATGAAACATGTGGTAGCACGGAAGGGGGAAAGGACGATAACGTGACTCCGTCCACGTTAACGTCGGAGAAAGTCGGATGACGCAAGGCTGGTATGCTACAACAGTACCACCTTGCTGCCCTGCATGTCACCACATGATTAGGCCATCTCTCATCAGAGATCATCGCAACTTTGGAACATGCGGGGAAAAGAACGATAACGTGACTCCGTCCACGTTAACGTCGGAGAAAGTCAGATGACGCAAGGCTGGTATGCTACAACAGTACCACCTTGCCGCCCTTCATGTCGCCACATGATTAGGCCATCTCTCATCAGAGATCATCACAACTTTAGAGCATGCGGGTAGTTGCCTTACAAGCAACGAGGTATCTTCCGACACTCATATGCCACGCACAAACTTTCAAGCAAACATGCAAAACACTTATCATATCAAATATTCAAACATGCTTGCCTGGTTCGGAGAAGTCGGAGTCTAGCTCGGCGAAGTTCGCGGCTCCGTCACCTCTTCCGGAACCTACGGCAATCACAAAAACGGGTACTAACGTGAAAACCAATGGGTGCACAGAAACTTCTCCAAATATTTTTCAAATAAATCCCATAAAAAACTAGACAAAATTTGAAGATTTTCAGAAAAAGAATCACTCAAAAATCCCTTTTTATTAAAAAGTTATAAAGGTTTCTGTCCAGGGACTTATCTGTAATGAAACAGAAAAGTTCCAGGGTTTTAACTGAGAAAACAGAAAACGGTTCGATTGGAAATGCGCGAGCTCAAGAGGGAAAGCGTATTTGCCCGAAGGCGCCAACAGAAAACGGTTCGCGAAAGAATAGAACAGAGGCTGACATGCGGGGTCCACATGTCAGGTTTGAAAAGCTCGCCGGCGCCCGAAGACGGCGGTGGTCGCCGGCGTCGAACCACGGCGAGTTAGGAGGATCGGAGGGTACCAAGAGCTTCAGCGTGTTCTTCCGCGTCGGTGGGTGGTGGATTCGACCAACGGGGAGCACCACGTCGACGGCGACACTATCTCCGGCGGACGGCGGCTCGGGTGATGGTGGGGAACTCCGGTGGAGGGCTGCAAACTACGAATTGAAGCGCGGGTCAGAAGGGGGGATGCATAGTGAAGCTACTGGCAAGAGAAGGGAGGCGGAGGTGCACACACGAGGGCGAATCGAGCTGGACCCCGTTGCGGGTCGCGGCGGCCGGAGTCGAGGAAGGAGACCTCCTCGGGGCTCTTCCAGTGGCTAGGCGTGCTCTAGGTGGAGTGCAGGGATGGTGGGTGCTCGAGTTGAAGCTCGGGGCCTCTATTTATAGGCGGATCGACGGGGTGGCCGTGAACGGAGAATCTCCGGCGAGCGATTACAGCGATGCAGTGGGTTGGCAGGAGGTTTGAGTGGCCAGGCAGCATCAATGGAGGTTACTGGTGTCATTCCACGGCTAAACAGAGTTGGTCTTGGCGTAATGGCGTCGGTCCACAGTGAGATGGCCGCACGGGCTCGACGGCGGCAGAGAGCGCGCTCCAGTAAGGTAGTGGGGGTGCATAAAGCACCTTCTCATGATCTGAACACTGAGCAATAATCAGTTTCCTTTCAATGTCACGAAGCCAATCATCGGCTTCCAGTGGCCTATCGGTGTGGGCAAAAGTTGAGGGGCGAGTCTTCTGTAACTCAGATAACTTGGAATGCTGCTGATAGGGCTCACGGTGGTTTCCCATATTGATGACATGATTCGTCATCTCTTGGTGCTGTTGCTGACTTTGCTCGAAGACACGGCATACTTGAGACAGGGCTGCTTCGCTGTCTTGTTGGCTGGACTGACCCTGAGTGAAATTGTTGCTAGTCTGTGTCCCGTAAACCTCTTCTGGCTGATTGGGCATGGAGCGAGTCCACGGGCGAGACGTTTTTCCAGTCTGGGGTATTATTGTGCAAAACCCATGAGAAAAACTGTGCAGCACAAGGAAAATCTTGCAAAGGCAACGAATTTAAAAGATCTCAAGCTTTTCAAGAAAACACAAGCGGTTTTGCATGGAGAAGAACTGCTTAGCACTAACTTACATGCGAAAAGCAAACACACGGTACAACACTCAGGACGCGCGTACACATCCTGACATGTTATTTAGACTAGCGTACTACTCCGGAAGGCAGCAAACACACCAATACAAACTAGCGTACAGATAAAACAGCACATCATACAAGCAGACATAACGCGCGGCTACTCGGCGCTCTCAGTCGGAGATGGTGAAGATTTCCTTTCCCTTGCCGATGGCAAGACTCAGCGGTCCAGGAGAATCCACCTCCACCTCCTCTCTAGCTGGCTCCTGGCGCGTGACGCTGCGCTGCGGTGACGGTACGGGAGCGACTGGTGGCAGAGCGGGTGCGACAGGCGGTGCGGCTCTGACTGGAGTAGGAGCGATGACTCGGTCGAACTCCTCAGTGGTAGGCAGACGGCGAGCAGTGGCCAAAACGGCCGGTCCATACGAGGCTGAAGACGAGACGAATGTCAGAGGCAGTGCCGTGTGGAGAAGCTCCTTCCTGCTGGCGGGACCGCCCCGGACTACGTCCATGCGGGCAGCCACAAGATCGTCCACGAGGTTGTCAAAAGACTCCTCCAGAGCCTTGAGATACTCCACAACCATCTCGATGGCTTCATCTCGCTCTCCCCGATGGCAGGCGAATGCATAGTGGCTGGTGTATGGCACATGGCATGGGAGGTAGCGGTAGCGACGAGTCTTCATCGTAGGAAGGATGTCCCGAAGACGAGCTATCGCCTCACGGGCAGCCATCTGCATGGCATGCCTCTCCGTAGGCATGGCCCTTCCCACAAAACGGAAGTGGCGAGCTGCAGAACGTCCCCCCTTGAATTGCACCACAGCTTGGTGCATAGACACGTCGTCACTGAGCTTGTGCTGATAGAGCGTGAACTCCGGGCGAGCTGCCGGCCCGATCGCGCGCTTGGTGATGGAGACGAGGAGCTTGACAAACCCCTCGGGCACGTTCGTGAACACTCGATTCTCACAGCTGCTGCCAGCCATCTACAAAAGTAGGCAAAAATTCTGAGTAGTCATGTCATAAATTTATGATGACCAACAGAAAATAGCTACAATTGCAAAATGCTGAAAAAGCACAAAAAACGCTAATAACCGATTAGCGATCGCACCTAGTGGCTTCCTACAGTCAGCCTGGCTCTGATACCAAGCTTGTCACGACCGGTTTTTCAATAAAATAATTATTGAGAGACCAATCCCTTTTATGGACCAGTAAGGAAGAATTCCTTCTCACTGGTAGAAAATATCTTGGTCACAGAAGAAAAAATACCAGGAGTACTAAATATAATACAAGGTTGAGCGGAGACTGCCCAACAATTTATTACATGCGGGGAAAAGAACGATAACGTGACTCCGTCCACGTTAACGTCGGAGAAAGTCAGATGACGCAAGGCTGGTATGCTACAACAGTACCACCTTGCTGCCCTTCATGTCGCCACATGATTAGGCCATCTCTCATCAGAGATCATCACAACTTTAGAGCATGCGGGTAGTTGCCTTACAAGCAACGAGGTATCTTCCGACACTCATATGCCACGCACAAACTTTCAAGCAAACATGCAAAACACTTATCATATCAAATATTCAAACATGCTTGCCTGGTTCGGAGAAGTCGGAGTCTAGCTCGGCGAAGTTCGCGGCTCCGTCACCTCTTCCGGAACCTACGGCAATCACGAAAACGGGTACTAACGTGAAAACCAATGGGTGCACAGAAACTTCTCCAAATATTTTTCAAATAAATCCCATAAAAAACTAGACAAAATTTGAAGATTGTCAGAAAAAGAATCACTCAAAAATCCCTTTTTATTAAAAAGTTATAAAGGTTTCTGTCCAGGGACTTATCTGTAATGAAACAGAAAAGTTCCAGGGTTTTAACTGAGAAAACAGAAAACGGTTCGATTGGAAATGCGCGAGCTCAAGAGGGAAAGCGTATTTGCCCGAAGGCGCCAACAGAAAACGGTTCGCGAAAGAATAGAACAGAGGCTGACATGCGGGGTCCACATGTCAGGTTTGAAAAGCTCGCCGGCGCCCGAAGACGGCGGTGGTCGCCGGCGTCGAACCACGGCGAGTTAGGAGGATCGGAGGGTACCAAGAGCTTCAGTGTGTTCTTCCGCGTCGGTGGGTGGTGGATTCGACCAACGGGGAGCACCACGTCGACGGCGACACTATCTCCGGCGGACGGCGGCTCGGGTGATGGTGGGGAACTCCGGTGGAGGGCTGCAAACTACGAATTGAAGCGCGGGTCAGAAGGGGGGATGCATAGTGAAGCTACTGGCAAGAGAAGGGAGGCGGAGGTGCACACACGAGGGCGAATCGAGCTGGACCCCGTGGCGGGTCGCGGTGGCCGGAGTCGAGGAAGGAGACCTCCTCGGGGCTCTTCCAATGGCTAGGCGTGCTCTAGGTGGAGTGCAGGGATGGTGGGTGCTCGAGTTGAAGCTCGGGGCCTCTATTTATAGGCGGATCGACGGGGTGGCCGTGAACGGAGAATCTACGGCGAGCGATTACGGCGATGCAGTGGGTTGGCAGGAGGTTTGAGTGGCCAGGCAGCATCAGTGGAGGTTACTGGTGCACAGAAACTTCTCCAAATATTTTTCAAATAAATCCCATAAAAAACTAGACAAAATTTGAAGATTGTCAGAAAAAGAATCACTCAAAAATCCCTTTTTATTAAAAAGTTATAAAGGTTTCTGTCCAGGGACTTATCTGTAATGAAACAGAAAAGTTCCAGGGTTTTAACTGAGAAAACAGAAAACGGTTCGATTGGAAATGCGCGAGCTCAAGAGGGAAAGCGTATTTGCCCGAAGGCGCCAACAGAAAACGGTTCGCGAAAGAATAGAACAGAGGCTGACATGCGGGGTCCACATGTCAGGTTTGAAAAGCTCGCCGGCGCCCGAAGACGGCGGTGGTCGCCGGCGTCGAACCACGGCGAGTTAGGAGGATCGGAGGGTACCAAGAGCTTCAGCGTGTTCTTCCGCGTCGGTGGGTGGTGGATTCGACCAACGGGGAGCACCACGTCGACGGCGACACTATCTCCGGCGGACGGCGGCTCGGGTGATGGTGGGGAACTCCAGTGGAGGGCTGCAAACTACGAATTGAAGCGCGGGTCAGAAGGGGGGATGCATAGTGAAGCTACTGGCAAGAGAAGGGAGGCGGAGGTGCACACACGAGGGCGAATCGAGCTGGACCCCGTGGCGGGTCGCGGTGGCCGGAGTCGAGGAAGGAGACCTCCTCGGGGCTCTTCCAATGGCTAGGCGTGCTCTAGGTGGAGTGCAGGGATGGTGGGTGCTCGAGTTGAAGCTCGGGGCCTCTATTTATAGGCGGATCGACGGGGTGGCCGTGAACGGAGAATCTACGGCGAGCGATTACGGCGATGCAGTGGGTTGGCAGGAGGTTTGAGTGGCCAGGCAGCATCAGTGGAGGTTACTGGTGTCATTCCACGGCTAAACGGAGTTGGTCTTGGCGTAATGGCGTCGGTCCACGGTGAGATGGCCGCACGGGCTCGACGGCGGCAGAGAGCGCGCTCCGCGCCCTGCGGTTCACGACGAGAGTGGCAGCGCGTTCTGGGGAGTGGAAGGCCACGCGGCGAGCTCCGGTGGTTTGGGCGGCGCTGGGTGGCGTCGTCGGCGCCGTGCCTCCCGCTGGCGGCCGCAAAGCCGCCGCTGGCGTCGGTCACGGGGCGGCGCACCTTCTGCTGCTCGTCGCCGACGTCCGCAAGATGCCAGGCATTCGTGCGGTGCAGGAACAAGGGGGAGGGGACGAGGAGCAAGGCGACACAGTGGCACTGGCGAGATCGACAACCATCTCTGAAGAAAACGACAGTAGCCACTGAACTGTTCTCTGAATTAACTGAACTTGACAATGACCATGCACTGCAGGTGTTCGACAGAATGATTTGGCTATGAGATAAATTTTTCTGGGGCTGTAACTTGGTGAGGTGACCACTCAATGCTCCCAGAGGCTGCCTGATTTTACTTGGAATTTTTCGAGAAGGATTTGAATGAATTTCACCAAATTTGACAAATCTGGTCCAAACTTGCAGCAAGTGTAGTTTGAAAATTTTGAGCTGAAGACCAGTGGATCTTCATGGATCTTGGTTGAGGGTTCAAAGGACTAGGGGGAGAGTTGGTTTGGGGGCAAAAATCAAAACAGAAAGTAGAGTTCCTTTGTAAATCACCAATGGATAGAATAGAAGACAGAAATTTATTTGAATAAGATTTGAATGGAAAATAAACATAGGAGAGGTTCAACTTGCTGGATTAGATGCCAAACATCATCCAAAGGTGAGGGGAGGGTTAGGAGAGAGTATTTGCACTAAGGCCATGGCAAGAAGGAATTGTTGAAAGTGGCAAAGGATTATTCCAAAAGCCATAGTGCAAATTTTCAATGAGATTTTAAAAAGGCATTTCTCCAAGTGAAAAGTATTTTGTCTTGAGTCCAAAAGAAAAGCAAGAACCTCCAAGACCAAAGACAGATCTTGGGTGAATCCAAATGAGACTTTTGCCAAATAAAAATATTTGAAAGGGAGAGTTCTTTTTGAAAAAGAAATTTTTAAATCACCTCCCTCAAGTCAAGAAGAAAAGAAAATCTTTTGAAAAGAAAAATCCAAATAAAAACTTGGGTGTCACAGATATTCACCCATAGGTCTAGAATCACGCCATGCAACCGTTCGATCTCAGATCCAAGGGCTCTCGGAAGCCCGTATCATGGGAGAATGGAAAGCCACTACCCTGCCGTTCACATGCTGGGAGTTCGCTCCTACTCGTCCCCGCACGTCCTTCAATACTACGGCGGTTCGCTCCTAGTCGTCCCGTCCATTCACATTAAGGCAGTTCCACTAATCCTAACCCTCCTCCCAAATCCATGGCGTCCCAAATCTCCCCGACCGGCGGTGAGTACAAGGTTAGAACCATCACCGACGATGAGTTCGACGTCATCTACACCCGTTCTTCCGCGACGGTGAAAGGATGCCTTTCTCGCTTCAGACGCATGTTCGAAGACTCAGATGATGAGTGGGTCGCTGGGCTAGTGTTGAGTACACCACAGTCCTGGGACGAGAGAAGGATCTAAAGGACGAAGAGAGGAAGAAGCCCGCCGTGATCCAGGTTTGCGTGCATGACTTATGCTTGGTCTACCACATATGCCATGCCGACATTGAGTGCCAGGATTTTAAGGACTTAATCGAGAGCAACCTAGTCAAATTCGTTACTGTAGACTTTGGTAATGACAAAGAAGTCCTGCGTCGGATAGGCCTCGTTGTAGGCAACACCTTTGACCTCCAGAAGAATCGGCTGGTGTCCTCTCGTCAGCCTTCAATGCTGACCCTGGCAGGAGCCATTGTTCATCCTTCGTACGGTAAACTGGAGAAACCTCCATACACGTTTCATCATCATGCATGGCAGCGGAATGTACTAGATATAGACCACATCCACTACGCTGCAATGGATGGCTACCTTTGCTTCAATATCTACAAGGGTTGGATGAAGAGCAACAGCCAAGTGTGCGGTTCAAGCAAAGAAGTATCGGCCAAGAGGAAGAGGCACAAGGACGAAGTCGAGGACGTGGACGAGGACTCCGAGTAAGGTGGCAGTGTCATTGCTCATGGTGGTTCTAATGCAGTGTCTACCGGAATATTTGCAAAGTTTAATTTCAGGTGTGCTTAATTTAATTTGAGGGGTGTGTTGTGCTGAGCCCCCAGCAAAACTATGTTATGTTTCTTCTTGTTACTTTAACTCTTCAGTACGTACATACTAGTATTTCTTACATTTCATCTTTTAGTTGGTATAGTACTACCACTCGTTTCTTCACATTATATACGTACAATATATATGGCCAACATCATATAGCCAGGAGTTTAGTTGTCAAAGAATTTTAGGGTGCTTAGTTTTGTCAAAGAATTCCAGGGTGGTTAGTTTTATTTGAGGGGTGGGTTGTGCACTTGTGCTGGACACCATTATTGTGACAAGCCTTTTTAATAGTACTATATGCATAATTTGGCGACGAGCGCTCTCTATATGTACCACCTTTTTTTTAATTTCAAGTTTTGCTCCATGGCGCAATCCATCGATACTACTACTGTACAAAAGTGGAGTATATACATTATTTAAAAGGCTAGAGGGCGGGGCAGTCTAGCTCGGTCTGTTTCACGAGAGGCGAGGGCCTTTGTGATTTGATGGCTCATTACTGCTGTCAAATCAAATAGTACTGCGCCGCCCGCTGCACGCCCGACGCCTCCATTAAACCCCTCCGTTAAACCCGGATGCAAACCGAGAATCCTACTCCTGCCATACATCCATTCATGAGCGGGCCGGAATTAAACGCAACACCGACCGAGCTCCTCCCGTCCGCCCTCAGTTTAAACGAGGCCAGACGCCGGCCAAGCTCCTACCGTCCACCCTCTATTTACACGAGGCCAGACAGACAGCGGGCAAGAATCGCACCCCTCCGCCGCTCCCCATCTCCTCCTTCACCATTTTCTCCACTCTTCCGATGGCTTCCGATGAGCCGTTCTCCGGCATATTACCCGGCTGGGTGGCCCGCCAAGTCCTCCAGATACGGGTGAGGCCGCTCGGTGCTTCACCAACCTCGCTTGGCCCGACGGAGCCAGTTGCCGCCCCAAGCAGGCGCGTGGTTTAGCAACTCGCCGCTCCAGTTCAGCTCGATGAGGAGTGGCGAGTTGCTCCACGCCGGCACGGCGGCTAGCACGCCGGTACGGGCGCCATCGCTGCCGCGTCATACCGCGCCACCAGTGTCTGCGGTGGTCGCGCCTCCCGTGTCTGTGGGCGCGCCTCCCGTGCCTGCGGCAGCGCCATGCAGGCAAAGACAGAAGCCGGGTGCGTGGAGAGCGACGAGTCGGTGGCCAGCTTCTCCGTGTCCGCCGCCATCATCGAGGAGAAGCAGAACACGGGAGGCCGCCGCCACTTGGGACCCACGAAGGCCACCGCCGACGCGACGACAGCGGATTCAGGTGGTTTCTTTGCTGCTTCGTCTCTTCCGAGGACCTTCGTCGACCCCGCAAGTGTCTGACGAACATGAGGAAGACAAAGGGATCCGTGGGCGGCCATTTAGAACTAAAATAAGTCTAGATACATCCATTTCTAGGACAAGTATTTCCGGACGGAGGGAGTATTAATTATACAAGAGAGCCGGATTGGCACCTCTTAGTTCATGTAAATGTAATGAAATCCATCATGTTTATATGAAGATCCGGCTTTTTTATACGAAATCCTTCATGCTTATATGAAATTAGTCTATGTTTGCACGAATTTCATCTGGTTGGTTAGAGTTGTAAAAATGTATGCCGCTAGCGTTTGATGTCGTCCTCCGCTTAAGGAAGCGGGAGGAAATTTGCCGGCTGCCGTTGGAGGTGCTCTTTATGCTAGAAATAATAGAGTGACATCCAATCCATTTGAGTTAATTGCTTGTATGATTGTCCCTCTATAAAAAGTTAATTGCATGTACAGTGTACATGTGACTTGCATGGTGGCTACAGCTTCGTACAGAAAGTTAAAAAGAAACAAGTCCATCCTTAATCTTGTATTCTAAGTACTCTGTGGGTTCCACTGTCAGTACAGTAGCGAAAGAAGTATATATTAAATAAGTAGGGTAATATATAATATAAAAATATAAAGTTAAAAGACAAAATTCGAACTCATGTCATCGTGTTGCGAGCATCCGGCGCTAACCAGCCCAACACATTTTTGTTGTAGACCATGCTGGAGATATATCTCCATGTCTACTCTTATATATAATCCAGTCGTTCCTAAATATTTGTCTTTTTCAGATTTCAAATGGGCTACCACATACGGATGTGTATGTAGACATATTTTAGAGTGTAGATTCACTCATTTTGCTCTGTATGTCTTTCCAGGAAGGGGTCAGATTTGTCCTTGATTTATTTATGAGGTATCCAGATGGCACTGCACCGCCAAGAAAAGAGGGTAACATCAAAATTATGGACTACTTTTTTGAGTATGTTGGTAAGGTCCGGTCATAGTCACTTGTTGAAATCTCTAAAAAAACAAATACTCCCTCCGTCCGGAAATACTTGTCATCAAAATGGATAAAAGGAAATGTATCTAGACGTATTTTAGTTTTAGATACATCTCTTTTGATCCATTTTGATGACAAGTATTTTCGGACGGAGGGAGTAGAAAACAGAGTTGGTGGTGATGGTGTGCGTGCCATCTTGCAATATAGGCCATCGGATTTATATCTAACGGATAGGAAAGAAACTATGGCAATTTTGCAAAAATATACCCACACGTTTCTCCACGTTCACAAATAAGGCCTTCCCTCGTTCAACCTTTTCTCTCACAAGATAAACTACTCATACAAATGCATCTTGATGTTCCGTGCAACGCACGGGCAGCTAGCTAATTTCTTTTAAAATAGTTGCCGCGATAATTGGGTTGAAGTGATATATTTTATGTCTGCCCCGAATGATTTCAGATTCACTAGTAGTAACAAAGAAAAGGTTGCCTTGTTAATTAACAGAAAACAGGGTGAAAACTATCACATGAGGCCGGTAAAAACAAGGCACACTGGGTTCAGCGTCATCGTCACTACAGTTGTGCATGCGCGAGAAGTCTACATATCGAGGGGGCTACCGAGCGAGGCACCGAGACACAATATTCGAGAGAGAAACCAATTGACAGATTATGATCAGATCGAGTTGTCACCCTTCTGCTGTCATTGTTGGGAAGGGGGAGGGAGAGAAAGACGTATCAAGAGTGTGCGCGGTAGGCACAGAGGCACAACTAGCGAGTGTGTGTGTGTGTGTGTGTTTGAAAGAGGAGTAGATAGATTATTATCAAGATCGATGTGCCACCCTACTCCTTCAGTGCCGGGTAGTGTGTGTGTGTATGTTTGAGAGAGAAGCCAGTCGATAGATTAGTATCAAGATCGAGGTGTCACCCTACTCCTTCGGTGTTGGGAAGTGTGGGTGTGTGTGTGGGGGGGGGGCAGTGACACTCACATATCTATACTCTTATTAAAAAACAGAGTTGGTGATGATGGTGTTCCTGCCATCCTGCAATATAGGCCATCCGATTTATATCCAACGGACAGGAAGGAAACTATGGCAATTTTGCAAAAAGATACCCACACCCCTCTCCGCATTTGCAAGTAAGGCATTCCCTCGTTCATCCTTTTCTCCCACAAGATAAACTTCTCATACAAATGCATCTTGATGTTCCGTGCAACACATGGGCATCTTGCTAGTAGGGAGAAGGAGTTTGTGTGACACATATCTAGCTATATTAAGGGATAGGTAGATAGCATATGTGTGAGAGACATTATTATACTTTGAGACATTAGTGGCTGTGGGTGGGCGGAATTAAAGGGGTGGGCGTGTTAGACATAGAGAGCGTGTGTGTTTCTGTGTGACAGACTTGTAGGATGGGGTAGAAAGATGAATTTAACCCTGATGGAGGGAGAGAAATACACGAAGTGCGCGTGTGTGATTCCGATGCCCACAGGGAAATGAGATATGTATGCGTGTGAGAGAGATTGCACAATTCATTCACGTATCACTATCTAGCGATCGTGGACGTGCATCGCTTGAACATAAGTCAATATCTACTTCGTATCGTGGCCAAAGGTACAATATCGATTCAACGCTATAAAGATTGGACACTCACATATCACATTTTTTCTATTTAAATAAACCTTTTCAGTTGTGCATACCAAAGTTACAGTGATGTTTCTTCAAACAACCAATGTAGCTATCATGTATATGCACCATTGTTACTCTTGCATTCAAATTCATTAGTCCTGGATGATTTAAGTTTCTATTTTGAAGTACTATATGTAATATTCATATATGAATTCAACGGGTACGCAATTTATGAAATGGAGGCTATGTAATCATATGAGGTAAAACTTTTAAGTAGCTGACTACAATATCCATTTCTTTTTGTGCGCCTCTACACTAACACATCAATGCATTATGTTGAAAGTAAATAACCAATGGCACTAAATTATCTATTTACACGAGAAATACATAGGCTGAGCGTTTGATCCCTTTTTTTGTGAACGCGCCACTACACCCGTACGATTGGCCGTGCCCGTGTGAACGTCCAAGTTATCGACGCATCATCCCGAGTTATTGTCTTTTTTTCTGGGGTGGACTTCACACAAGTTATTAACTGCTGACGCGTGCCCCGTGTACACAGTCTAGCATGACCTTCCCGCTAGCACGGTCCAAAATTAGTTGAAACTGGATACGAACGATCCCGCGGGCGGCAAAATCTCCCGCCTCCTTCTAAAATTTCCGCCACCTTAGTCTTTAGCATGCGAAATCCCCCTTTTGTCCTTGGTGCACGGAGACCAACAGTTACAATACCGCCCTCATCTACATGATAGGTCGGGGCTGCTTTGGTAACTTCCGGTTCCCCCACTACACGGCACCCCCATTTCCTCTCACCCTCCCGCAAAAATGACTAACTCCACAACACCAAAGCATCTTACATCACGCCGTCCGTACTTCATCGCCCTTTCTCCCCTCCCCTCTCGAAACCCTAGACTGCTCATCCACCGGCGTACCATAGCCCATTCACTGCCAGCGGCGTCCACCTCGCCGGATCTACTTCTGCGGCCGCATCTACCCCTCCCACCTCCCCTAGAAACAAGTAGACTGCTCATCCACCACTGTACCGCAGCCCATTCAGTGCCGGCCTTGTCCACGGCGCCGGATCTGCTTCGCCGGTACTCTCGTCAACCGCCACGCATCTGCAGCGGCTCATTCGTACTCCCCACCGGAGACGCTTCGTCCACACCCCCCGGAGCCGCCTCACCGACGCCCCCGTCGACGGCCTCTGATCCTCTTCGCCGACACCTTCCTCAACCCTACCGGAGCCGCTTCGCCGACACCTTCCTCAACCCTACCGGAGCCGCTTCGCCGACACCATCATCAACCCTACCGGAGTAGCTTCGCCTATACCATTCTCAACCCTACCGGGGCCGCTTTGCCAACTCACAAGTCCACGGCCTCAGATCCGCTTCCTCGCACCCTCATCCAACCTACCAGAGCAGCTTCTGACGCTCCGTCCATGGCCGCAGATCCGCATCGTCGACACCACCCTTAACCCAACCACCGGAGCAGCTTCTGACGCCCCGTCCACGGCCGCAGATCCGCATCGTCGACACCATCCTTAACCCAACCACCGGAGCAGCTTCTGACGCCCCGTCCACGGCCGCAGATCCGCGTCGTCGACACCATCCTTAACCCAACCACCGGAG